>NW_006408560.1:17624546-17627676 GCF_000296735.1 Chrysochloris asiatica
CTGGAGGCAGTCACTCATCTATGCTAAGAAATTTGGAAGCCAACTACCTGGTCAACTGATTGGAAGAGATCTGTATTTGTGCCCATTCTGAAGGGAGGTGACCCAACGGAATGTGGAAATCGTCAGACAATACCATTGATACCTCATGCGAGTAAACTTTTATTAAAGATAATATAAACATGGCAACAACCATACACTGGCAGAGAGCTTCTATAGGTTCAAGCTGGATTCAGAAGAGGTTGTGGACTGAGGGACATCATTGCTGACGCCAAATGGATCTTGGCTGAAAGCAGAGAATACAAGAAAGATTTTTACCTGTGCTTTGTTGACTGCACAAAGGCTGTCAGTTGTGTGGATTATGACAAGTTATGGACAACATTGAGGAGAATAACTATTCCATAACACTTAATTGTGTTCATGAAGAACCTATATATAGACCAAAAGGCAGTTGTTCGACTAGAACAAGGGAACAACGAATGGTTTAAAACTAGGAAAGGTGTACACCAGGATTATATTCTTTCATTGTGCTTCATGTAACATGTGCTTCAACATGTAAACTGAGCAAATAATTCGAGAAGCTGGATTATATGAAAAGATATGTGGCATAAAGACTGAAGGAAGACTAATTTGTAACCTGCGATAGGCAGATGATACAACCTTGCTTGCTGAAAGTGAAGAGGACTTGAAATAGTTACTGATGAAGATCAAAGACTACAGCCTTTGGTATGGATTGCATCTCAATGTAAAGAAAACAAAAATCCTCACTACTGGACCAGCAACATCCATATAAATGGAGAGAATATTGAAATTATCAAAAATTTCATTTTGCTCAGATCAACTATCAACACTCATGGAAGCAGCAATTAGGAGACCAAAAGACACATGTATTGCATTAGGCAAACCTGCTGCACAAGACCTCTTTAAAGTGTTGAAGAGCAAAGATGTCAGTTTGAGGACTAAGGTGCGCCTGACCCAAACCATGGTATTTTCAATAACCTCATATGCATGCAAAAGCTGGACAGTGAATAAGGAAGACTGTAGAAGAGTTGATGCTTTTAGTTATGGTGTTGGAGGAGAATATTGAAGGTGCCATGGGCTGCCAAAAGATCAAACAGATCTGTGTTGGAAGAAGTGCAGTCAGAGTACTCTTTGGAGGCCAGGATGGCCAAACTTCATCTCTTGTACTTCAGACATATTGTCAGGAGGGACCAGTCACTGGAGAAGGAGAATCAGACAAAAGGAGGAAGGTGGAGGGTCATAGAAAAAGAGGAAGGTGGAGGGTCAGAGAGAAAGAGGAAGACCCCAGTGAGATGGATTGGCATAGTGGCAACAGCAGTGAGGTCAGGCATAGCAATGATTATAAGATTGGTGCAGGACCAGGTAGTGTTTCATTCTGTTGTGCATAGGGTCGCTATGAATCGGTACCAACTCGATGGCACCAAACCACAACAACATATACTACAATACAACTCAGCACAGTAAAAATCACAGTTGCTGGTCTAAATATTTTTCTTCCTTAGTACAATAAAGATCCTTGAATAAAGTGATTGGAAGGTGAACAATTATATATTCATGAATGTAGAAAATATTATGTTCCAGGAAGATGCTAAGTGTCTTTTTGGTGAATTAATATATATCAATGAAAATCAAGCTTTTTTTTTTTTTTTTTCTTAAAGGGTTTTATGATGGCTGTTGGTTCTTCTCTAATAATAATGGAGAATTCATGGTAGTTTATACTGTTATACAGGATTAGCATAGAAAATTCTAAGAAAACAAAGGAACCAGTGAGAAGCCAGAGCTATAAATGGGGTGGGTGGAGGGTGTTAAGGATAGTTAAGGAGCATTCAAAAGCAGAAGTGGAGGACATAGTAGCAGGGAGATGAGGCATTAGGTAGAGTTCGGGGAAACTATTTAGTTTTACCCTCTTAGTGTATGAAAGACAAAAATGACACCAGAGGTAAAGCAAATTTTCAGTGCTAAATAAGACTTATCCCATTTTAATTAAGTTGAATTAAGAACAGGATGGAAAAGTAGAGAAGCTGGAAGACAAAGGGAAAGCCAAAGCTGGAGAGAAAACTGAGTAGGAGGCTTGGAGTTTTAGATGTTGTAGGTTTTCTTTGTTGCAGACAGTACCTAAAGGTACTGTCTAAAGGGGAGGTTTGTCTGTTGGTGGGAGAAGGAAGTCATAATAGAGGTACTGTGGGAGTAAGTTTGTCAATAAAGCTCAAAGATCAACTTTTCTGAGAGAAAGAAACAACACCTGCAAATGAAATGCTGTTCCTGCAACTTCCATTGCTATCTGTTCTTCTCCCAGGTGGTAACAATGAAGATGGTAAGAACTCTGGCCAGTTGGCTGCAAGAGGGTCTGTGAATGTGTGTGTGTGTGTGTGTTTGTATGCTATACTTGGATGCAAGCTATATCTGGAGACTGAGAGTTCCAGACCAATTCCATTCTGAGTTTCCCTGTCTCCAGGTCTCTATGCTCTTCTGGGGGATTATTGATAGAACTTTGGTTCTTGGGGCTAACAAATGTCTGAAAAGATAACTATGATAGTTCTGTATATGTTAAGTTCTCCCTCTTTGGCACCTTTATTTTCTTATTCAACCTTGCTCCTAATGCCTTTTTTCTCCTCATTCTATTTGTACTTTTGTCACCCACAGTCTTCAAGGAGCCCATCTCCTACCATGTTATGCAGATAACATCTTATTACAACCATTCCTGGGTAAAAACAGTAGGCTCTGGTTGGTTGGATGAGGTGCAGACTCATAACTGGGAGAGTAACTCTGGCACCATCGTATACCTACGGCCCTGGTCCAAGGGCAACTTCAGCGACAAGGAGCTTTTAGAACTGGAATTGCTGTTCCGCATGTATTTCATTGGATTGACTCGGGAAGTTCACAATTATGACAGTCAATTGCAGCTTGAATGTGAGTTCAGTTACTTCAATAGGGGAACTGGGTAGAGGGAGGTATGTGTCTCAGTGAATTTTTTATTCCTTTGTTGTTGTTGTTGTTGTTGGATGCCATCGAGTCGGAACCGACTCATAGCGACCCCATGCACAGCAGAACGAAACAATGTCCGATCCTGGGCCAACCTCACTACCGCTGTCACACTTGACACCATCAGTGA
>NW_006408560.1:17628296-17646216 GCF_000296735.1 Chrysochloris asiatica
CCTATCTATACTCTCTCCACCAATCACACATCTGTGGTTAGGGAGGGGAGAGGAAGGAGGAATGATTCAGATCTTGACTTTTGAAAAGCTTCAAGTCATCTGATACTTTTGAGCTCCTCCTTCACTGATTACAGGCTTGCACTTTATTATTTGCTTTTAGTGTGATAATTCCCCATGACCATTCCCTGGCTAGGTTTCCAAATGGATACTCCCAGCTTGCTCATTCTTTGACTCCTTAAACTGTGCGTTTCTTCCCCATTCAGTTTCTTCTGAAATTTAGCTATGCATTCATTGCAATCTATTTTTAGATTACTAAAATCCCAAGTGTTTCCTTCTAATTCCTCCTTCACCCTTTTGTCCACATCATTCAATTTATCTTCAAACAATTTGCCCTTTTCCTCATTTATTAATCTTTTCTTCCAGTTACAACCATCACCATTCCCCACCATTATTTGGTTTAATTGGTTTAAATTCTCTCACATTTCTCAAACTTCTCATTTTTGCTTATACTAATTTTCCTTATGCTCATTTTGTTTATCTTTTAAAATCTCTTTCCTCCAATTGACACCCCTTTTTCAGATCCATTAGAGATACAGGTGGCAGGAGGCTGTGAGCTGCACTCTTGGAAAGAGTCAACAGGTTTTCTGTGGGGAGCCTATCAAGGATTAGATTTCTTGAGCTTTCACAACAATTCATGGATACCATCTCCAGAGTGTGGAAGTAAGGCTGAGAATGTCTGTGCACTACTCAATCAGTACCAAGGCATTAAGGAAATAGTGCACGGGCTCATCAGTGACACTTGCCCACGTCTCACTTTGAGTCTGCTGGAAGCAGGGAAGGCGGATCTCCAGAGAAAAGGTCAGTCCTGCACCATATCTCAGAGAATTTTCTATTCCAAAATCATATCTTCCCACAATTTAGCTTAAGGATCAGAAAGAGAGGATAATGAGTGACCGATTCTCAGTGGTGAGAAAGAAAGACATATCTGTCTAAACTGATGTTGACATATTAGCCTCGGACTTTTGTGTGAGAGGTCTTACCTGAATATCTTTCCTGTTCTTTCTAGTGAAGCCCGAAGCCAGGCTGTCCAGTGGCACCACTCCTGGTCCTGGCCGTGTACTGCTGATTTGTCATGTTTTTGGCTTCTACCCGAAGCCTGTGTGGGTGATGTGGATGCGGGGGAATCAGGAGCAGCCTGGTACTCAGAGAGGTGGTGTTCTGCCCAATGCTGATGGGACCTGGTATCTTCGAGTATTCTTGAATGTGACAACCATGGAGGCATCTGACCTGTCTTGCCGGGTGAGGCACAGCAGTTTAGGTGACAAGGACATCATCCTCTATTGGGGTAAGAAAGAACTATGTAGTCTTCAAACAGAGTACAATAACAGATTAAAAGATTTGTTTTCTTAGGGATTCCAGACCCAAAAGGGATATCATAGTTAGTATAATGAACTTGTTGTTGTTACATGCTGTTGAGTTAGTTCCGACTCATAGTGACCCTGTATAGGGTTTCCAAGGAGCGGCTGGTGAGCTTGAACCTCCAACCTTGCAGTTCAAACCGACTTTGCATTCCAGCAAATTAGCCCACAGAGCTAGACCAGGATTCCACACCAGTACAAGAAATTATTGTTGTTGTTGTTTAGTGCTGTCAAGTTGCTTCTGACCCACAGCGACCCTGTATAGGGTTTCCAAAGAACAGTTGGTGAGCTTGAACCACCGACCTTGCAGTTCAAATGACTTTGTAGTCTGACACATTAGCCCACAGAGCCACACCAGGACTCCAGTACAAGGAATAGAAGAGTTGAAAATGAGGAGCCTGTAGATGCAAGAGTATGTTGAGGATTGCAGAAAGAATTATTCCTTTAATTTGGATGAGTGAAGAAGTAAGAAGAAAGGAGATGGTTGAGACAGACATTTAAACGAACAAAGGAAAACCAGGGAAAGTGGTTAAACAGGGATGGAACTGAAATGATATTTTTGTTTGTATGCAGAGCATCACAGCTCTTTGGGTGTGATCTTCTTGGCAGTGATAGTGCTCCTGGTACTTCTGACTGGCTTTATGTTGTGGTTCAGGACGCGCTGGTGAGTTCTTTGTATCCATCTGTCTTGTCCCTTCCCCAAGCTATTTCTCTATCCTCAGTTCTTCACTTCCCAGTCTCCTTCTCTCTTTTCTTGTAATTCTCACCTTCATCTATGCCGACTGACTTCCATCTCTGTTCTTACACAGTTCATATGAGAATCTACTGTGAGCCACCTCATTACTCTTCTTCCATTGGAAAAAGACCCTAACAGCCCAGGAATGCAGGACATACCTAAACATAGCATGGTGATGACAATTGTTTAACTTTCCTTATAAAACTTCAAATATGTTAGTTTATTTCTGCTTAATGATTGGTTATCAATATGAGCGAAACATAACTTTGTAGGATTTGTTGTTATGACCTGGATTCTTAAGCTTTATAATTTAAACTTTAAAGGAACAAAATGGGGTCCCAGAAATTTCCATAAATTCCAATATTAATCAACCATCAAGCCTAATTTTCAGATGTCATTTTTAGAGGCCTTCTCGAATTGACATGTGGGAAGCAAGCTCCCCAGTCTCAGAATTTCACTGCACTTTTAACTATATTATGTTAATTGTATTTCTAGTCCTTTGAGGCAGTTATATAAGCCCCGTTTTCCCTTCTCATTTTTAAACTTTTTGAGAGAAAAGTCTGTCTTCTTAATATATATTTCTCTACTTAATATTTGTTTTACCTGCATGTAATATAATCTCAATAAAAATCCATCTTGTATTTATGTCAAATTTGTAGTCTTATTTTATTCCTTTCTGGTAGTTTTTGTTAGAGTTGTGAACATTTGATGCTCAACTTGATAAAACTCTTCTCACTTGGCCAGAAGACTTCACACTTGCCTAGTTCCCTGGTTTCTTCTCTCAGTGTTTGAGAAGAAACACAATTTATTCTCTTATCATGTCATGCACGTTATTTCACTATCTAGAGTCACTAGAATGCATTTCTTATTCCAGTTGTTCCAAATAGAAAGAGCAAGACATCATGTAGGTCCTTGCTCTTCACTGTTGTTCAGGGTCAAACAACAGACTTGTCACATCAGAGCCTGATTTTCTTTTGTTGTTGTTAAGTGCTAGCAGCTCAACCAAGACCTTCTGTCTCTCAGCCTAGTGCTCATAGTGGGACTTCAAAAAGTTCATGGAAAAATTCCATAATCTTTTAATTTCTTTTTTCACAAACTTTTTGAAGCCCCCATCTTAATATGTTTTCCTAATTTACTTTAACTTGTACTTTATTTCAATTTATTGATGAATTAGATTTTTAAATTTTTTCTAAACTTTTAAATAAGACATAGAAAATTTATTTAAATGAAATATATATGACTGGTTGACTATATTATATGGAAAAGATTGAACACATTGGTGCATAAATACATTAAAAATATTAATATTTAAAATACGTTGTTCATTATTTTGTCTCAGTTCATGGTGTTCATTTAAAAAATCCTTTTCTTATTCACACATGAAAGGAAATTTAACTGACCAAGTCCATAGTAGCTGAAAGTTTGCAGGGAATTTCTCAGTTCTAGAAAGAAGGATTAAAAGAGAAACTGTAAGTATGGGGGTGGATAGTTCCAAAGAAAAACAAAAAAAGGGAAATTTCTTCTTAAAAGTGACCTGGCCACATTCACACACAAACATAGGCATCATTACTGGCAGGAGCAAGAGATAAGGGGAGATTTTAGCAAAATTGAAGGAATAACAATCTGTGTTATGTATGGAAAAATTAGTATTAGCCTTTCTTGATTTGAAATTTTTTTTTCTGTGACTTTAATTTGAGGCTATAAATATTCATTGGTGAATTTGATAATTCCTGTGGTATGGAGCTGTGGGAGAAAACACTGGACTTTAAGTTCGGTTTGAATCATAGGTCGGCAGTTCAAACTCACCAGTTGCCCCTTGGAAGCTTTACACAGGGTTGCTATGAGTTGGAACTGACTCTATGGCACTTAACAACAAAAACATAAATTCAGAAATAATTTAGCTATACAAAAAGACTTCAAAAACTTTGTGAAAACATGGAATTAAAGATAAAAATTTGAAAATATGAACTTTCTTTCTCACCATAAATTCCATCAAGGTTAAGACACTTTTATAAGTGATGTTGTTGTTGTTATGTGCCGTGGAGTAGGTTCCGACTCATAGCGACCCTGTACAAGGTTTCTGAGGCTGTAGATCTTTATGGAAGCAGAAAGTTTCATCTTTCTCCTGCGGAACAGCTGGTAGTTTTGAGCTGCTGACCTTGAGGTTGGCAGCCTGATTTGTAACCACTATGGTACAGTATTGACTTCTATTTCCTTTAACCCTTGCACTTCTACCTGTGTCTCCTAATACTTTCATCTTTCTTCTGCCAACCTCCCTCTTGTTTCATATTGCCTGCCCCATCCCCCATGTTAACACCTGTCTACCCTCTAGTTTGTGAATAATTCCCTCCTCACCACTCCTATCATCCAGTAACCATCATGGAATGTTTCATTTAGCAAGAAAATATTTTTACAGCAGCCTCATACAATATTTGTCCTTTAGTGATTGACTAATTCCACAAAGCACAATGTCCTCCAGGTTCATCCATGATGTGAGGTGTTTTGCAGATTCGATGTTATTCTTCAATGCTGTACAACATTCCATTGTGTGTATGTACCAAAGTTTGTTGAACCATTCTTCCATTGATGGACACTTGGGTTGTCTCCATCTTTGTGTTGTTGTGAATAGTGCTACAGTAAACATGGGTGTGCATTTATCTAGTTATGTTACAGCTCTTATTTCTTGTGGATGTATACCAAGTAGAAGGATTTCTGGGTCATATGGTATTTCTATTTCCAAAATCTTGAGAAAGCACAATACCATTTTCCATGGTGGTTGCACCATTTTACAGTTCCACCAGCAATGTAGGAAGGTCCCAATCTTTCCACATCCTTTCCAGCATTTGTTGTTTTCTGTTTTTTGGAACTTTTTATTAATGCTGGAGTGAGATAATATCTCATTGTTGCTTTGATTTGTACCTTTCTGGTGTGGTTCTGTGGGATAAAGCATTGGACCTCAAGGTCAGTTTGAACCACAAGGTAGGTGATACAAACTCACCAGCCACTCCCTGGAAACCCTATACAGGGACACTATGAGTTGGAATAGACTCGATGACACTTAACAACAACAACAACAACAATGGCTAATGGAGTCTTGATGTGACATTGTAGGATAAGTAATAGACCAAAAGGGTGGCATTTCAAACTCACCAGGTGCTCCTCAGAAACCCTATACAGGATTGACATGAGTTAGAACAAACTTGATAGCACTTAACAACAACAATAACAATAATGGCTAATGATGGTGCACATTTTTTTAACGTGTTTGTTGGCTGCTTGAATATTTTTTTGGTAAAGTGCTGTCATGGCCTCTGCCCATTTTTTAACTGGATTGTTTGTCATCTTTTTGAGGTGTTAAGTGTTCTATACATTTTGGAGAGTAGTCCTTTATCTGATATGACATTGCCAAACATTTTTTCCCAGGCTTTGTTTTCTCTTTTTACTCATTTGGTGAAATCATTTGATGCACAAAAAGTGGCTAATATTTAGGAGGTCCTAGTCATCCATTTTGTCTTCTGTTTGTGTGTTTTAGTTATATTTGATAGTGTATTTATGCCATATACCAGAGCTCCTGTTTGTCCCTATTGTTTCATTGATGATCTTTATAGTTCTAGGCTCTATATTTAGGTCTTTAATCCACATCAAATTCGTTTTTGTATATGATGTGAGATATGGGTCTTGTGTCATTTTTTTGCAAATGGATTTCCTATTTTTCCAGCACCATTTGTTGAAGAGACTATTTCTTTTTTTAAAAGTTTTATTATGAATTATGTGAGTTTACATGGGAGAACATCAGTTTTACATTCTTCCTATCGTATTTAGTTTCGTTGCAGTGACTACAATCCCTTCCATGCATAATCAAACAACCAAAGGATACACCCCCACAGGCCTGCTCCCCTGGCTGTCAGCACACAGGCCCTCTCCCTCCCTGAGTTCAGTGTCCCTAGCTGCTCCATCTGTCCACATCATTGTCTCTGTCTCCATCCCTGGCATCACTGCCTCTCTGGGTAGGGACCTGTTCTCAGCTCTTCTCACTTGATGGTCCCAGGGACCTCTGCTCCTGGGTTCTAAAATCAGTCACTCCCCTCCTTTTGTCAAACCAACTTGGCAGTCCAGCGCATTAACCCACAGCTCCACATCAGGACTCCATCTATGTATATGTATATTAAGTTGATTTCAACTCACAGATACCCAACTCCTAGAGATTTCTAAGATTGTATATCCCCTCCATGCATCATCAAACAACCAAAGGGTACACCACACAGGCCTGCCCACCGGTGTCAGAGCACAGCCCCTCTCCCTCCTTGAGTCCAATGTCCCTAGCTGCTCCATCTGTCTACATCATTGTCTCTGGACTTTTTTATGCTAAGGTAAAACCAAATTATTGACAATAACACTTAAGTTATCTGTATGTAAGATATTTTTTTTATCTCCATATTTTCTCAAACAGGGGAGAAAATGCAACCAAAATTTATAAGAAAAACATGTTAGAAACCAGAGTAAACTTCTGAGAAAATGGTAGTATGAAATATTCCATAATTTATCTTAGTGAGGTAAATTCAAAGTAAAAATGGAAACTTCATCTATATAGAAAAGAGCTATATCTTAAAAAGCTAGGAAGATCTTTATACTGTAACAAAGTTTGTATACAGTTTTAGGATACATTTCCACTATTTTTGAGTGTGTTGGAATGTGATATTTGCAATGTAGGAAAGTAAGTTCCATTTATGGGAGAATTAACAAAGGTAATCTGGGATATGAACCTTGAGAAACAGAAGACAACCATGAAAAATAAAATATTATAAAAATGGAGAATAAAATAATATAGGAATAATATTTTGGTGTAATCAATGCAAATGGCCGTTGGCTTTGGGAATTAGGGTATAAACACATGGTGTGTAGTGGTCTATAGGGTTTATTGTGACTGGTTTTTATACCTTCTGCAGCTTGTTCTTTATTGTTACAGCCTGGACAAGCAGTTGTAGGATTTTGTATCTGGTGTCCATTTGAAGGTTTTACCATGGTAAGTAAGTGGTTGCTTTTCAGGATGTCTTTGTCTAAGGTCAAGTGAGTGTTTTTATGCTGATGTGTGATTTAGGTGATTTTCTGAGGAAACAGACTCTGATCTGGAGATCTGTATGGAGAATTTTTACTGGGGAGTGTTCTCAAGAATAACTGTAAAAGGAAGAAGGAAGCAGCACAGGGCAGAGAGGAAAATTGAACACTGATGCATTTGTCACAAGGATTCAGGCAGTCTCCTAGGGAGCACTCCAAAGATTTCATAAAATGGGGTAATGAGACCAAATCTTTATACTCTCATATTTGATGTGGAATTTCCCCAGGAAGGGAATGTCCTTTTGTCAAGATAGCTCTGTTCTGCTGGGGACAGTTCCTGGAGAGGAACACAGTTATGAGTGGTTAGTAGCCAAGACTCCCTGAAACTGAGAAAATTGGAATATTTGCACTGAAGGTGGTATGTTTGTGACTGGACATAGTAACTAGTAGAACAAGGCAGTAACATTCATGTGTGGCTACATTTTCTTCCCTGCTTGAGAAAACGTACAGATAAAAAGGATATAATACACAGATGACCTGTGTGTATTCCTATCAAAGTATGACTGTACATAGGCTTTGTAAGTACAATGTCAAAAACCCAGTCCATAAAGCAAAGCAAACCTTAGAAAGTGTGCATGATCTTTGATATGTTGAGTCTATACTATTTATTTGTCTAACTAAAGGGTTTGCTTATTTTTGCTGATGCTCTGTTTAACCAAGCATTATATCCTTTCATAGTGATTGGTCTTTTCCTAAGATGTGGCCAAAGTAAAAATATGAACTATTGCCATTGCTGAATATATGATAAAGAAGTTGAAGAGATGCCATCAAGTGACTAGGAATTGAACTTGCGACAGTCTGCAATATTTCCTTTTTCAGAAGTATTGTTAAGAATATTCTTTAGAAAATTTGAATAAATGTATTGATATTGGAAGATATTACTAAAATTAAGGATTATAGAAAACAAACCAAATGTTTACTTTTAAAAAATATCCACTTCTAAATTGATGTGCTTAGAACTGCTTTTTAAAGACAGTTAAATAAAATTAATACTACAAGCAGAATTATATTAGAATTGTATTTGAATGCTCAAATTCCTTATAAGACTCAAAGGATTAAGAAATTCTCAAATAAAAATGAGGTGATAATATTAGGTCATAAGAAGATATCACTAATGCTAAACACATTACAATTTTTTTTTTTTACTTTGACTTCAAATTCTACAATATATAAAATGCAAGAAGTCTTCAATTTATATAGTAGTGTACAACATTATCAACTGGACTGCTAACCACAAGGCTGACAGTTCAAACCCACCAGATGTTCCTCAGAAACCCTATACAGGGTCATTATGAGTTAGTATTGACTGGATGGCACTTAACAAACGTATAATTGATCCAACATCAATAGGATACACATTCTTCTCAAGTGGATATGGAACATTCTATAGGATAGGCCATATGTTCAGCCACACACACAAAAAAGTGTCTGCATTCATTTAAAAAGATGGAAACCATATAAAATATCTTTTCTGAAAACAATGGAATATAACTAGAGATAAAAAACAAGAGGAAAACTAAAAAATTAATGAATATGTGTAATTTAACAACACACTCTTAACCATGGATTAAAGAAGAAAGATGAGGAATTGGCAAATACTTTTGAAGCAAATGAAAATAAAAATACAACACAATGAAACTTATGAACTTTAGCAAAGTCTCCAGAGGGAAATTTATGTAAATGACTACATTACCAACAAAGAAAGAACTCAAGTCAATAACCTAACTTTACTTCTTAAGGAATTAGAAAAAACAAAAGAAACCCAAAGTTAGCAGAAGAAGGAAATAATAAATATTAGAGTACAGATTAACAGAAAAACAGTAGAATCAATGAAACCAAAAGTTGTTTTTTTTTTAAATCAATAAAATTGATAAATCTTTAGGTAGACTAAGAAGAAAGAAAGAAGATTCAAATCACTAAAATGAAAAATAAAAATGAGTACATTGTTCTCCCACAAAATGACTGGTAGTTTCAAGCTGCTACCCTTGTAATTAGCAGCCCTATTCATAACCACTTCACTACCAGAGCTCCTATACAGGGTTGATAAGGACGGGTAACTTAGACATTGGGTACCTAAAATGCGGGGGTACCTAAAATGAGGGAAGGGCACTATAAATGCACAAATGACCGACTGACAAGTTTTCAAGAGGAAGTTTCATTTCAGAGTGTGTGGGGGAAGGTAGAATCCCCACTGAATAGTTTTCTTCTTGTCTTGATGGGTCTGGTGAAAGGAGATGGACAAAAAATTCTTTTGATTCAATATTGAGTAACAGTTACCATGATTAATTGCAATGGTCACAACTGTAAAAGTAGAACTTTTGTAACATAAAGAGGGGAGAAGTTAATCTTATATTCCAGGAACAGAGGACCATAGGACCATCAAGAGAGAAGTGCATAAGTGCAACATGGGACCCTAAGCAGAGAAGCAGCAACATCATGGAGGCAGAGATGAAAACATGGAGAGATAGAGCAGCTGAGGACTCCATACTCATGGAATGAGAAAGGTTGAGTGCAGGTGGCCAGGAGGCAGGCTTGCAGAATGTGCCCTTTGGTTGTTTAAATGATTATATATTTCTGAGTGTACATCAAAAAAACAACAACAAAAAAACCCCAGAGGAAATAGAAGCAAATACTAATAAAAGGGGATCTATGCATGTTCCTGGGACAGCCCCAGACATAGGCGGGAGGATTGCTTCTTAAAAGAGGCCTAACTACAAATATATAGTACCAGTTTTTATCCAAACGGAGGTGAAGCACTAGTAGAATTCTGTCAAATAGGAAGATATAATTATACCATAGCATGTACCCCAAAATCAAAATTGGTGCTAGATATTTTTTCCTTTAAAATTTAACTTCTGGATGATGATAATTTAAAGGAATCTCATTAAAGAATAAATATTGAAAATAATAAATGACTCAGGAAGCAAGTAAAAGATCCATACAATAAACGAAAAAGTCACCAAAAAGGAATATAAAAGTTTATATTATCAAAAGAGAAAATAAGTAAACCTTGTATCACAAATTGCACAATGAATCAAAGTCTATCTTTCTATGAAAAATATATGAAGGTAAACTCTAGAAGGAATGATAACATAGTATACAAATAAACAAGGGAGCACAGTGGCTTTGTATGGTAAGCATTGAACTGAAACCACAAGGTTGGCAGCTTGAGCCTGCTAACTGTTTGACCAGAGAAAGATGAGGCTTTCTACTCCAGTACATAAGTAGTCTCAGAAACGCTAAACAGGGCCGCCAGGAGTCGAACTGATTCGAAGGCACTTAATAACAAATAAACAATTAAAATGTGGATGATTATTGATGCGGTCTTTACTAAAAATTTATAATAAAAAAGACTATGTCAAACTTTTTGTCAGATGATTTTAAGTCAAAAAGAAAAGGAAAATTTTATTGAAAATAATAGATGACTAAAAAAAGGCCCAAAGGAAGAAAACCATCTAAAAGTATTCCAATTGCCACAAAAATTGAAACTAAAATCAGTTATAATTAACTGAAAAGGTCCTAGGCTTAGACTATAGGGATAGAAAATTCTTACAGAATGCATACTGTTTCAGGATATAGAAAAAGAGGTAAAACAATTGAATTCATTTTAGAAAACTAAAATTGTTACAGGAAATACAAACAAAACTCGACAACTCAAGGAGATGACTATAAGAAACAAAACATAAGTAAACAAATATACCTAACACTCAATTACAAATTAATTACAAACTGTAGGTGGTTTAACATTAAAATTAGGAACACAACAAGGATGCCTGATGCTGTCATTACTTTTTTTTTTTTTTTTTTAAGGTTTTTATTGTGGATTGAGTGAAAGTTTACAGGGCACATCATCAGTTTCACATTCAAACATTCATATACCTTGTTTCATTACATTGATTATAATCCCCTCCATATACCATCAGTTAACAGTGTTTCTCTCTATCCTCTTTAGCTTTTTTTTGGGGGGGGTGGGGAACTTTGCCTTTTTGGAATTTATAGTCTCGGCTTTTAGGGAAGGTTTTTACATTTATCTGTGGATATCCAGGGCTCATGTATGGAATTACTAACAAGCATAACTGAATAATCAGATGAGGGATAGTTTGCTATGTCTGCTAGGTGGCTATAATTTGATCCTCAGAGCCTACGGTTTGGACGGTCTGCAATGTTTGGACCCACAGGACCTTGAACTCCTAGCCGGGTCTGCACGGTCTGTAACAGATTCCCCCTTATTTATTATTTGTTTATGGGACGCTGCCTGTCTTAGGCGGTCAGTGCGAATTCCTCTGTCTTACCTGTCATTGAAACTCATTGCGAGGTTCCACGTGTTCCTTACCCGTCTCCGGCCACACGTCCAGTATAAACAACCGCCATCCAAAGAAGGCAGGGAGGAAGGAGACCGGCTGGGGATCCCACACGCAAGATGTTGCCAGACCACCACCTGCTCTAAGGAGACCAAGCAGGATCACTATGCTGAGGTTCAACCAAGTTCACAGGAGAACTTAATCTCTAGCAGAGGTAGCAAATTAGTAGCCACTCAGTTCTCAACTTGAGAATTACTTATATCAGAAATTTGAGCATGTAGCTGATGAATATCCACAGACAAGTGTATATTGTTCCACAACCTCCTAAAATGCTGTTGAATTAAGTTCCAATGCCATTACTTTTAAAAGTGGTATTGAAGTTTTTATCCCAAAGCTTGGTTTCAAAGCCCTGGAGTGACTACTGTAATAATACCTCACAGCAAACAGGCTGGTTTCATTGTTGTTTAAGTAACTTTTTGTTTCAAGCAATGTTTATAATAGTTCTTAACAATGCTAACTAGTACAGCATACAGGTGGTCTATATTTCTCTCATTCAAACACTTACACTGAGTCCTGGAGTGGCTGTGGACTAAAGTGCTGGACTGCAAGATTGGTTTGAACCACAAAGTCAGTTGTTCAAATTCAATAGCCACTCCTTGGAAACTTTATACAGGGTCTCTATAAGTCAACACCGACTCAATGGCATTTAACAACAACACTTACATGAAGTTACAAGGTGGTCCTCACCCCAGTAAACATAACAAAAGGAAGAATATGCTTCACGCTCCCAGATTTATCCAGATGGCCACACCTTTATCAGAAGGTATAACAGGGTACAGGCTCAGTCAAACCAGGCAACCATTGACATTCCAACCTAAAACAGCTAAAGCATGTAGCTAAGAACAAGAGCTGGTTCTGGGAGGGATGGTGGTGGTGGTGGTTATGTGCTGTAGAGTCGGTTCAGACTCATAGTGACCCTGTATAGGGTTTCATATATAAAACACTTTCAGTAATATACTTACACTTCTTGTTAGTTCCATCAAGTTGTTTCCAACTCATAATGACTCTAGATAGGGTATCTGAGGAGCAGCTGGTAAGTTTGAGCAGCTGACTTTGTGATTAGCAGCCTCATGCTTATCCTACAGCACACCACCAGGACTATGTGCTGGACTGCACGGTGGGTTTGAATCACCAGGCCAGGGGTTCAAGTTTACCAGCCATTCCTCAGACTTTACAGGGTCACTATGAGTCAGAACCAACTCGACGGAACTTAACAACAACAACAAGCAAAATGGCTATTTTTTAAAAATGGCTAGGCAAAATGCTACACTCATGATCTCAAAGTCATATTACCTAATCCAGTTAGTAAAAAAAAAAAAATCAAGTTTACTGTAGATGAAAGAAAATATTTTTCAAATGAAATTATTTTCTATGTAGAAAATTAATAGACATTAACTTAAAAAGAAAAGGATTTAGAAGTTTGGTTAAATAAAAAAATTAATATGGTAAAATAAATGCAATACTATATCCCCCAAATTCCTATTCAGCCTCTGTTGACCAAAATGATAATCAGGTCCAAAACATAACAAAACAAACAACAAAAACCCTTTATTGGCAGGAAAAAACACACCATTACACATATTTTGTTAATTTTATTCCTACAGGGTTTTCATTTTGATATTATCAAGAATGCATAAAATATTTCTCCATTTATTTAGATCTTTAATTTCTCTCAGCAATATTTTAGTTTTCAGTGTACATCTGTTATACATTTTAAACTTAATTTGTTCCTATGTATTTTATTTAATTAAGGCTTCTGTGAAAATACATTTTTTACTAATCTTATATCTGGATTATTTATTTTTAGTATATAGAAATATAGTTGATTGGGGTAAACTTAGTAATTCTACTTTGTACAAGGGAAGTCACCAGGGCTCAGAATTAACTCACAGGTAACTAACCACAATAAATCTTTCATTCTCCTCAGAATGTCTAATCTCAGAGTTTTTGTTTAGGTTTTTAAAACATGTAATTTCCGCCTCTTTATTGATAGTCTCTATTTGAGAGGTCATAGTGGTTGCACTCCTGGTGTGACACTGTAGGATAAGCACTGGATTAACCCTAAGGTCAATAGTTCAAATCCACCAGCTCTTCCTTGAAAACCTATACAGGGGCACTATGAGTCAGAACCAACTCAATGGCACTTAACAACAGAAGTGGGTTACTAGTTGGGCTGCTAATCGCAAAGTTGGCTGTTCAAATCTACTAGTCATTCTTCAGGAGAAAGATGTGACTTAGCTCCCATATAGATTTTCAACCTCAGAAATCCTATACAAGGTCTCTGTGGGTTGTAACTGATTCCATAGTACATAACCATCACCAACAGTTGTTGTCATAAAAAAAAAAAAAAAAAACAAAAACCACCCAGTTGTTGTAGAGTTGATTGTATCTCATGGTGACCGCAGAGTAGCACTTTGCTCCATAGAGTCTCCAGTGGGTGATATTTAGAGAGCAGGTTGCCAATCCTTTCTGTTAGCAGCCATGCTCATTAACCATCTGCACCATCCAGGAACACTGTTGTCACTCTCTCTAAATTCTCTGACATGGTTTGGTTTTTAAAAATTCTTTGAGCATACTTAGTAGGTTCTTTGAAGTTTGTTTATGGTTAGTCTAACATAAGCAATGCCAAAGGCAGTTCCTTTTGACGTCTTTCCCCCCCTGTATCCCCACATTTTCCTGTTGCTTTTCATGCTTTACATTTTTGTTGTTGAAAAAATGGACATTGCAGATCATAAATTGATTCATATCCCCCCAGGTATGTTGTTGTTGGCCCGTTTGTTTATCGATTTGCTTGGACTAATTTTGTGGAGTTTGACTCCCTCACAGTCTGTAGCTTCTGCTGTCTCTACTACTTTTTTTTTTTTTTTTTTACATTGTTTTTCTTTGTAGCTTGGTTTCTAAAGGATCACCCATGTGTCAGTATAGCTTAGTGGTCACTCTGTGATAGGTAAGAAGTTGTGCCTTAGAATCTGTAAGGTTTTCATTTTGTTGCCAATAAATCTTGGCTGGAACTGGGAAATACATTTAAAAATCAGGCAGTTTGCAAATTTGCACTGACATTTATCTTCACCTGCAGTTTTGTGTGTTAGCTCTGCATTCACACAAAACTTCACATGCAGCCAGGGGCAGGCAGAAAGGCAGGCTTCTCTCTGCTCTCCTTTAGGTCTGTTTTAATAGGTTGGCAGTCTGAACTTACCCAAAGGTGCTGTAGAAGAAATGACTGTTGTTGTTGTTGTCAGGTGCCATCGAGTTGGAACCGACTCACAGCGACCCCATGCACAGCAGAACGAAACAATGTCTGATCCTGGGCCAACCTCACTACCGCTGCCACACTTGATGCCATCAATGATGCCACCTGGCTGATCCATCTCATTGGGGGTCTTCCTCTTTTTCTCTGACCCTCCATCTTACCCAGCATGACATCCTTCTCCAGCGACTGTTCCTTCCTGACAATATGTCCAAAGTATGAGAGACGAAGCTTAGCCATCTTGGCCTCCAAGGAGCACTCTGGCTGCACTTCTTCCAAAACAGATCTATTGGTTCTTTTGGCAGCCCATGGCACTTTTAGTATTTTCCTCCAACACCACAATTCAAAGGCATCAATTCTTCTACGATCTTCCTTATTCACTGTCCAGCTTTCGCATCCATATGAGGTTATTGAAAATACCATGGCCTGGGTCAGGTGCACTTTAGTCCTAGAAAGGACCAGCAATCTTTTTCCCTAGAGATGACAGTCAGGAAAAGCCTATGGAGCAGTTTCACTCTGTACAGTACATGGGGCCCCATGAGTGGGAATTGATTCCATGGCAACAGATTTTTTTTTGGAAGAATCCCAAGTCCAAGTATATCTTTAGAAACAATAGCAACATCAATGCAAACTAACAGTAAAGGTCAACTTCCCAGGTGACTAAGATTGTAACTCTGGGTAGGGCAGGCAACAGACTTCCAGATGATCCTGAAACTTAAGAGGGAGATCTTCAAAATAACATAGAAATAATAGGCTTTGATGATTCCACATTATCAAAAGAAACCAGAAAGGCCTAGCTTTCTGCAAGAAAAAGCATATATGCCACATATCAACCGATTACCTATAACTGAAGCTTCAATCTTAACAAGACCCAAACTGAACTCTGCATCCAACCTATCTATCTGAAACTTGCACTCTCTACCTTTGTGAATGGCACCACTTTATTTGCTCCTGGTCACACTTCTTGGTTTGACTCATCCTGGTTACCTCCCTATTTAGTATCCCTGTTATTCTCTCCGTTCTTACTGCTTTTGTTCAGGCCCAGAAATTCATCTGCCTTCTTGGTCTCTTCATTCTCTGATGACATAGCTCTGGTGAATCCCATGGATATTTAGGGAATTTTGCTAAATGTCAAGTTAACCACACCACTCTCATTCTTAAAATCTTTCACTTGCCTGAAAAACAAAGGGCAATCCTCAACCTGGCACAAGTTAGCTTTCATAATCAGAACACAGAAGCATTGTCCTGTCTTGATTATTTCTTTTCTTTAGGCCCTAAGTGCCAACACACACTTACATAATATACATATACTATACATATACATATCTATACATACTACTTCAAAAGTCTAATCCTGGTGTGGGGTTGTAGAATAAGCACTGAGCTGCTAACCACAGGTTGGTGGTTCAAACTCCCCAGCTGCTTCTCAGGAATCCTAGACAGGGTTGTTACAGTCAGAACTGACTCTACAGCACACAGCAACAATAGACATAATACTTCACAGGTCTAATCTTGCACTTGTTTAAGACTACTTTTTTGGCAAGTCAAATGCCCTCTTCAAATACACAGCATCTTCTTCTTCTATTTGCTTAGATAAAATTTAAAATCAATATGCTAAATCTACTGGAAATTTTTGTAGAAATAAGAGTCTGACACTCAAAATAACCCCTGGCATTTTCATTCCAGTGATGCAATTGATTCTTTAGTATTTAGCAAGAAGAAAGGAGGTGGAAGTTGAGGGCCATTTCCTTAGTCCGTGTTCTGCTTTTTTCCCAAGTACAGAGTCTGTTTTTGTGCCTGAATCTTTCCTCAGATAAACATAAAATCGCTGTTAATAAAGAACTTTTTGGGTTGCCAACATAGGAGCAGTGGACTCCTGGTATGGTGCTGCAGGACCAGCACTGAACTGCAAACCACAAGATCGCAGTTCAAACCCACCAGGTACTCCTTGGAAACCCTACACAGAGTTGCTATGAGTTGGAAACAACAGCACTTAACCAACAGCAACAACATAGGGCCAAATACTCTTAAAGACTGAAACTCAGTAAAATTAGTAAAGCTCAGTAAAACCAGTGTTACTCATCAATTAACCAGTAAACCATTTCCATTGATTTAGTTTTGACTCTTGGAACCCCCCATGTGCATCAGAGTAGAACTGAACTCCACAAGATTTTTAAAGGCTGATCTATCAGAAATAGTTTGTCAGGTGTTTCATCCAGTGTCCCTTTAGGTGGACTTAACTTCCAACTGTTTAGTTAGCAGCAAGCATGTTAACTGTTTGCACTCCCCAGGGTCTCCTCTAATTAAATGCCCTCACATTTTGTAATATTGCACTCTTGTTTGCCTTATCTTTTTATGGTTTTTCTTGTGACTATAATTTGGGCTATGAATTTGAATCCACCTCATCTGATTTCTTCTTTTTTTTTTTTCCTGTTAACATTTTTATTTTTTCAAGGTAGCAGGACTTGTATACAAAAGACAGTAGACCCTTGCCTCTTTATTTTTGTCTAAATAAAAGATTACTCAAGATGAATTTTCAAGAATGAATGAAAGCTATGTACTTTGAACAATAAAGGTCTATATTATTCGTCATCGTCTACATGGGAACAGTAATTGTGCTGCTATCCTGGAATCCAGAAAGAGGTTGTGATAAGTTGGAAGAGCTACATATGCTGTTGTTATCATTTTACCAGCAAACCACCTGCCATGTAACGCATTGATGGCAGCAATAGCTGCAGCAATTGATGGGCACTTCACATACACATTGCCCTAAGCGGAATTTTTATCAACATAAATGTGAATAACTCCTCCGTGTTTATTACATTCGTCAATCACAACATCCTTAATCTCTGTATCCCATCCATCTCCTTCCTCTGAGGGTTAAACATGTTAGACAGTTGGAAACACTGTGTTGCAAGTGATTGAACAGAGACAGCAGCTGCTAAAGGTGACGTTTCAGTCTTCTGGGAAATTCTTGTTTTGTAAATCTGCCACAATACCAAAGGCCAAAGAGCCACTGATTTGTAGAGCCTGTTGAGCTGCT
>NW_006408560.1:17646896-17669747 GCF_000296735.1 Chrysochloris asiatica
TGGCCAATCCATCTTGTTGGGGGTCTTCCTCTTTTTCTCTGACCCTCCACCTTACCAAACATGATATCCTTCACCAGTGACTGGTCCCTCCTGACAATATGTCCGAAGTGTGAGAGACGAAGTTTGGCCATCCTGGCCTCCAAGGAGCACTCTGGCTTCACTTCTTCCAAAGCAGATCTATTGGTTCTTTTGGCAGTCCATGGCACTTTCAATATTCTCCTCCAACACCAGAACTCAAAAGGATTGGCACTCCTAAAATACACTGGCCAGTTAATCCTATGGCTAGAGGCACTGAGCTAACATCGACAAGCTCCACATAAGCAATTCCTTTGGAATATCTTGAATTTTTATCAGAAATCATCTTCACATCTTAAACCTTTCATACTATGGGGAAAAACTCTTCCAATTCCTTTTACCGAATTCTTACTGTCAGCTTCATGCAGAAAACAGTCCTTACATCTCTTTCCTTAAGAGTGAAAATTACCAATAGGTTCCCTCACAGGACTTTTGTATTTTATGAATGGACTTTTGCTTTAGGAACGTTGTCTGCTTAAATTGATACTATGAGGCAACCCAATCTTTCCTCATTGGAAAGATTGTGGTTTGGAATAAGGACTTCTGTAGTGGCCTATTAATTGCAAATGTATTTTTCAACAACATAAGTGGCAACAAAGACATAAGTACATGTGGGTCTTGCTGGATAGGATACACAGGAATCAGGTAGACTACATCTGTGGATAGATACAGTAGAGAAGCTCAATATCATTAGTCAAAATACAGTCAGGTACCAACTATAGAATATATCATCAATTGCTTGTATGCACATTCAAGTTGAACCTGAAGAAAATTAAAGCAAGTCCACGAGAACCACAGTTTGATCTTGAGTAAATGCCTCCTGAATTTAAAGACCATCTCAAGAATAGATTGGTCATATTGAACAGTAATGGCTCAATATGAATTGTGGGATGACATCAAGGACATCATGCATGAAGAAAGCAGAACGTCATTACAAATCCAGTAAAGAAAGGAAATACCTAAATGAATGTTAGAAGAGACTGAAACTTGGTCTTGAACATACATGCTAAAGCAAATGAAGAAAAGGTAAAGAAAAAGATCTGGTTAGAAGACTTCAAAGGGCAGCACAAGAAGGCAAAGTTAAACATTATAATGCAGAAAAGTAAAATTATTTGGTGGTTCTTGATGTCTCTATGTCACTAACCATTTCTTAATATATATTTTTCTATTAGTCTTCTTACTGCTTTAATGGACAACATTCAGATGTCTTAATACAAGAAACCTTGAAAACATCAGATCATGTCATCTCTTCCTCAAAAAGTCATTAAGTTCATAACTTACATACAACATAGACTCCTGCATGATCTCTCCTCAAACTAGCTCCAAGATTCTTCTCTCCTTATATCTGCCCCTCCACCCACTTCATTCTACTCAGAGGTTCCAAACATATGAATACCTTTCCTTTCTGCCACACTGTCCTTCATTCTGCAATGACCCCTATTCCTATCAAACACATTTCTGTTCTTTAGATCAATGAAAAATATATCTCTTGATCTCTGGTCCAATAGCAGGATTAATTTGGCTTACTTGGAGTTAGTTTTGAAAAGACTAAAATGGATGCCAGGAGAGACTCTTAAACTTGCTTTTAATTTCAGAATGTTGTTGAGTGCCACTGAGTTAGTTCTAACTCATAGCAATCCCGTATAGAGTTTCCCAGAAGCAACTCTTAAGTTTGAACTGCTGACCTTGAGGTTAACAGTTCAGTGTTTATCCTATAATACTATGTGTAAGGAATAAATGATGAAGTAAAAAGCTGAACAGAATACTTCAAAAGGTGGCTTGAGAAGACAAAGTAAAGAAATACGGAGAAAATTATAAAGACTTGATATTAGAAAACCAAAAGGGAAGAACATGCTGGGATTTTCTCAAGTTGAAAGACAGAAAAAACAAACAAACAAAACACAACAAAACTCCAGCCTCAAGTTGTAATATTGAAGGGTTCTATGGGTTATTTTTACAAAACAACTGGTTTTCAGAAGTTATCATATGATGAAGAACCAGTAGTATTGGAAGAAGTCCAAGAGGCACTGAAAACAGTGAAATTCTGAAAAATGATGGAATACTAATTGAAATGTTTCAGCAAACATATGCAACCCTGGAATTGCTCACTCTTCGATGCCAAGAATTTGAAAGACAGCCTGACCAATAGACTGGAAGAGATACATATTTGTGTTCATTCCAATGAAAGGTGATGCAACAAATGGCAGAAATTATTAAACAATATCATTAATATTACATGCAAGTGCAATTTTGCTGAAGATAATTTAAAAATAATTGCAGCAGCCCATCTACAAAGAACTACCAGTAATCTAAGCCAGATACAGAGAAGACCAAGAGGCAAATATTTGAACAGAACAAGGGATGCTGCATGGTTTAAACTCAGGAAAGGTGTGAGGGTTTTATTCTTTCATCACATTTATTCAATCTGTATGAAAATAATCTTAGATACTGGACTATATGATAAAGAACACTGCATCAGTATTGGAGAAAAACTCATTAAAACTCTTTGATATGTAGATGACACAGTCTTGGTTGCTGAAAGCGAAGAGGACTTGAAGCACTTACTGATGAAGACGATAAACTATAAGCTTCAGTATGGATTACACAACACAAAGAAAGCATAATTCCTCATAATTGAAACAGTAAGAAACATCATGATAAACTGAGAAGAAGTTGTCAAAGCTTTCATTTTACATGGACCCACAATCAATGCCCGTAGAAGCCTCAGAAAGAAACAACTGCAAAAGATCTCCTTAAAGTGTTAAAAAGAAAAGATGTTACCTTGGAAACAAAGGTGTGCTTGCACTAAGTCATAGAATTTTCAACCAATTCATTTGTGTGAAAAAAACAGACAATAAATAAACAAGACCTATGAAAAACTGGTGCGCTTGAATTTTGGTGATGGTGAATACATATACCATGGACTGTCGGAAGAATGAATAGGTCTGTCTTGAAAGAAGTATAGCCACAATACTCCTTAGAAGCAAGGATGGTGAGACTTTGTCTCAGGTGCTTTGCATGAATTATCATCAGGAAGAAGCAGTCCTTGGAGAAAGATATCATTCCTGGTAAAGTAAAAGTCATCAGCAAAACAAGAGAAAGACTGTCAAGGAGACAGATTGACACAGCTGCTGCAAAAATGGGCTCCAGCATAATGCTTGTGAGGATGGTACAGGACTGGGGAGTGTTTCATTCTGTTATACATAGGGTTGCTGCACCTAACAACAACGATAGAGAAAGTCAAGGGAGACAGAGCAGATGGGGAAAGAGAAACTGGACACAAGGAGGAAGAAAAGACCACAGAGAGAGAAACAGAGCGAAGATTGCTGGGAAGGTCACTGGAAGGATATCATTGAGTACCTTCAATCATTTCTATAATAGTAAATTATGGATAATATTTGGAATAATATGTGAATTTTAGAAAACGTAATTGTGCTTGTGTAGAAAATGTACATAGACCAAGAGGCAGATATTTGAACAGAAAAAGGGGATGCTGAATGGTTGAAAATCAGGAAACGTGTGTGTTAGGGTTGTATTCTTTTACCACACTTATTCAATCTGTATGCAAATAATCTGAGAAGTTGGGCTGTATGAAAAAGAACATGGCATCAGTAATGGATAATGACATTGAAAATTCAAGTATAGTCTTCATTTCTCCAAAACTAAAACCTACAAAATTTTCCAGTCAGACCACAGGTTTAAGACTTATCCCTAACCCAGGCCTTCCTCCACAGTGCTAGATGCAATAGCAGAGATCAGGAGGATGTAGACAGAGCAGAGAGGGAAATTGGATGCCGTTAATTAACATGGTGGTGAGGGCGGGGAGATGGTAGAAGGGCAACACAGAGGAAAGCTAGAAGGGAAATGAGAGAGGCTGGGGGAGGCCTGTGGCTGAGGAGGTAGTGGAATTTTTCTGAAAATGCTGTGGGCAGAAGGAGAGGTTTGTCTTTGTGGCAAGGGAAGTCAGATGGGAGTGTGAGAGGGCAAGGAGAAGGAAGCTGATGTGTGAGTTTTGAGTGGATCCTGTCCTGTCTGCTATGTGTCCTTCACCTCACAGAGTGACAATGCTGCTCCTACTGCCTCTGATCTTTGATGGATTCTTCTGTCCTGGAGAGATCATAGTGGGTAAGAAGGGTTCAGGTGGAAAAATACCTTTTGTTGGGGCATAGGTGGGTAGAGAAGAAGCCCTGAGGAGACTATGATGGAAGAAAGGAGCAATATTCTATAGGATGGCCTTGGAATTGCATCCCAGGCTAGCTCCAGGCATGTTTCCTTGTCCAGTTCTCAGTTTCTCTGATTTTGGGAGAAGAAGCTGGTCTGGGGAAAGTGGGTATTAGAATATTTGCAACTAGCAAGCTCCATTTTTCCTTTCCTCTCCAGGTCCCATTTCTCCTGTCCTTTTACACTCTCTCTATTCTTTATTCCACTCTCAGATCCCCAGGACCCAGGACCCCCTCATTCACCAGCAGAAGAACCTCTTGACTTCCATCTGCTACAGATCTCTTCCTTTGTAAACCACAGCTGGGCAGACATCGAGGGCTCAGGCTGGCTAGGTGAGCTGCAGACACATGGCTGGGACAAGACCTTGAGCACCATTCGCTTTCTAAGGCCTTGGTCCCAGGGGAACTTCAGCAAGAAGGAGCTGAAGAACCTCCAGACATTTTTCCAGTTTTACTTTCATGGCTTCATCCGGGAAGTGCAAGTTTTTGCCAGCCAGTTTCAGTTTGAATGTGAGTTCATTTTTCCCAGTTAATTGTTCTGAGGGTTCCTACAGTCTTCCAGAGGGGAAAGCACTCTGACCATAACTCAGTCTTCTTGATCTTATACCCTGTCAGATGTGTCTCTCTTTGCAGTCTTTCTCTCTTCCATGTACATAGCAGGACCTTCATGCATATATCTCTGCCTTTCCTTGAACATACCCTCAAGGTTGACACCTCCAAAGAGCTGTCCCTAGCAGCAGACTCCCAAACAGTTATTGCGCTCCTTTCTCCCTTGCCCTTGTGGTCACATAATGGGCTGGTGTCAAACCATCATGAATGCGTTCTCTTTAAGACTAATATCCTATCTTCCTAACAACTCTCCCAACTACCCTTTTCCCATAAATTATCTCAAAATATCTGTGTTATTTTCAAATTATTTTCCCACAAATTTCCTCCCCCTTTCCCCCCACAACTCTAGTATCCCATTGTGATTCCCCAGAAAAGTTTCCTTCCCTCGAATCTCTTTATTCTGGACATTGTTTACCCCTGTAATTATTTCCATATTGGTTTTCTCTTCCCTCTCCTCCATCCAGATCCCTTTGAACTTCAGATATTGTCAGGATGTAGAATTCGTGCTGGGGAGACCTCAGAAAGCTTCTTAAAAGGGGCATATAAAGGAACAGATTTCCTAAGTTTCCAAGGGAGTTCCTGGCAGCCATCTCCAGGAGCAGGGAGTCGGGCCCAGAATGTCTGTGGGGTGCTCAATAACTATAGAGATGTCAAAGAAATTGTGCAGAGCCTTCTGAGTGTCACCTGCCCTCGATTCCTGGCAAGCATCCTTGAAGCAGGGAAGATAGAACTAGAGCGGCAAGGTGAGGTCAAGTTTCTCTTTCCTTCTATTCCTAATGCTTTTCCTTCTATTCCTAAAACTCTTCTATTTGAGTTTCCCAGTCCTCATCATCTCATTAAGAATCTATAAGGTGGGAAGTGTATATTTAGATTGGTATAGACAAAGGCAAGAAGCGATTTTCCAAACTGCTAAATTACTCTGAGTTCCTGAACTCTGTCCTGGGGCTCCTGTATGAGTTCCATTTCTCTCCATCTTTCTCCAGTGAAGCCAGAAGTATGGGTGTCCAAAGGTCCTTCTCCTGGTCCTGGCCGTCTGATGCTGGTGTGCCATGTCTCTGGTTTCCATCCAAAGCCTGTGTCAGTAATGTGGATGCGGGGGGATCAGGAGCAACCTGGAACTTGGCAAAGTGGTATCCTGCCCAATGCTGATGAGACCTGGTATCTTCGTGTAACTTTGGATGTGGCAATTGGGGAAGCTACTGGCTTGTATTGCCGTGTGAAGCACAGCAGTCTAGGAGGACATGATATAATCATCCACTGGGGTAAGAAAGAACCCCTGAGGAAAGGTTGGAATATAGAACTAAGGCTTTGAGTCAGCAGTTAAGGAAATGGGTCGGATAATTAGTCACAAGAAAAACAAGAGTGGAGAATACAGATAATAAAAGATGGAGAATAACAGCGCCTCTTGTTATTGAAAATGAAAGTAGAAGACCAAGTGTTAAAGTGAGAAGCTAGAAGGGCCTAGCGATTTGGTAGAGAGCGATCAGTGATAAAGACTCAGGAGGAATTGAAATGTAGGTTCCAAAAACTACAGATTAAAAATATGATGGGTTCTACTCTGAAATGACAAGCATGAACAGCAGTAAAATAGAAAGTATTAAGGATTAATATTCATACTTTCCTCCAACCAGATGGTTACTATATGCTCCAGATGTTGAACTATTTGACTTTCGTAGTCATTTTGGGCTCACTGATTGTCCTTGTGTTTTGGTTTAAAGAGCGGAAGTAAGTCTTTTCTTTTTGTTAATTTCTTTAGCTTTTTCTTAACTTTTTCCTTCCTCTTCTTTTTTTTTCTTCCTTCTCCCATTATCTCTGATTTGCTTTCTTTTAGGTTCAGATCCTTTTCTCCTTTGTTCTCCCACAGCTCAAATGAGAACACCCTTACTTCCCATGTGTCCCATCTTGCCAAGGGAGCCAACACCCAGGGTCCGAGGAATTCAGGAAATCAGCTCTGCTCAGCTCAAGAATCATGGGGCAAGAACAGATTCTTGAAGAAATGGAAAGCAATCCTGAATCAACTCTACTGACATTGGTTTAATCTTCTATATAAAATCTTTGTCTAGTTTTGCTTAAACTCATAATCAAAGCATGAGTTTCATAAAGAAGCACAGAATTCTGATTCTTTGGAAGTCTGTTTTGTTTTTTTCAACCATTTATAGCAATATGTTTTCTACTTTGGCCATATGTTCATCATTAGCGATCCTTCAGTGATCCAAGCAGTGACCAGGCCATGAACAAAAAGATCAGTTCCTGTGTCTTTAACGTGAATTTGTAGGTAAATTGGAACAGCAGCATACGGTTCTAATTTAGCTTTGCTTAAGTGCATGAAAAATCTCAAATCTTTTTCAATTATTTAAAGATGTGTGTGCACCTCTTACAGTTGATTGTGATGAATAATTTGTTGCCAGTAGTGGTTGATTCAGTTGTTTCAAAGTGAAGGCAAATTAACTTAGCATTAAGGCATTAAGAGTTGTTGTCAGTATATCAGACATTCTGTTCTTAACCTTAGGATTGATTATCTGTATCTCTTTCTAATTCAGATGCTGCTTTCATAGGAAATGTCCCTAAATCACAAAATTGAAAGTTCTTCTCTATTCCCACAATGTAACTGATCTTGCTTAATGTGCTCACCTTCCTACTCTGAACAGTTGTTATTTGGACAGTAGTTCTCTGCTTTCTTCTCTGTTGTTTGAGAAAGGATTTAAGTGTTTGAATTCATTGCTGGGTTCATAGTCACCTCACTTGTGCAATAATACAGGTTCCCTTGATTAGAAGGATGTCCTATTTGGTTTAATGCTCTGTTGTGGCTGCTTTGAAAATTTTAATAATATCTAAACAAAGGACATTGCATTTTCATTTTTCACTGGTTCTATGGCTTATATAGCTGGTTCTGCCTAACATAATATTTTTCAACAAATTCGGGTGAAAATAAACTTGTCATAAGATTAACTGATGTTGCTTTAATTCATTCCCTGTTTACCTTTCTGTATCATTTGACTGTGCTCTTTTTATTATTTTTTTAAACTTTTGATTGTGAATTGAGTTAAAGTTTACAGATGACATCAATAGTTTTACATCCAACAAATCACACACTTTGTTTCATCTCAGTAATTGCAATCCCCTCCATGTAACAACAGTTATCCCACTTCCTCCCTGTGCTTCCTATTTCCATTCCACCCACCTTCCCATGCCTTCTGAACTGTGTCCTTAGGTAAACATTATTCTTTTGATTTTGAGTTTTTGACCATTCCACGGTGAACACACACCTTACTAGTGTTGTTGTCCCCACTATACACCTAAATACTACCTGGCTGCAAATTGGGCCACGAGGGTGAGTTCCTAACCAGACTTGAAGGGTAGTCAGTGGTCATACTCTCAGCTTCCTTTAGTCTCTTTGTAACCAGTAAATATATATAAATATATATCAGGCCTACTGGGTAGCGTAGTGGTTACGAATCGGGCTGCGAACCTTAAGGTCAGCAGTTCGAAACTACCAGCCGCTCCGCGGGAGAAAGATGAGGCTTTCTACTCCTGTAAGGATTTACACCCTCGGAAACCCTGTACAGGGTCGCTCTGGGTCGGACCCGACTCGACGGCACTTAACAACAACAACAACAACATAATATATGAAATTATATATATATAATTTATATGTAGTATATATAAAAAATATATAATTATAAATAAACAAATGTATATATAGATAGTTATAATTTTTTGGATGTTATTTCATCTTTTCTCCCACTCTATCAGGGACCTTCTAATGTGATCCTTTTCAGAGCAGTTGGTAGTGGTAGCCAGGCACCATCTGGTTCTTCTGGTCTCAGAGTTGTGGAGACTGATGTTCACATGTTCCATTAATCTGTTGGACTAACTGATTCCAAGTATCTTCAGTTCTCATCACTCAGCTTTCTTCCTCACATAGAGAAACCACTTTAGGTGGCCACTCATGAACTTTTAAGATTCCAGATGCTACTTTCCAAAGCAGGATGTAGAACATTGTCTTGTAGACTATGCTAAGCCAATTGATCATAGTGTACCCTGAGATTATGGTCCTGAGCCCCCAGGCCCAGCAACTCATTTCCTTAAGATGTTTGATAATATATAAGAAGTTTCCATTATTTTGCCCATTGTATAATCCACCACATTCATAGTTGTGTTTCCACCAAAGGTAAATACCATATACAAATGTCCACTTTTAAACTTTTCATTATTTGTGAGTATATTCCCACTCTTCTTTCCCTTACCTGTTCAGCCTGTGTATCTGTACATGTATCTACTCTCAGAACACTGTTGTTCCAAGGTTGTGTATATAGCACAGTTTACATCTATATGTTACAATGTTGTGTATATAACACGATTTAAATCTTGCATACCTCCCTGTATCTTCATCTGTCTCCATCATTCTTTTATCAACCTCCCTCTTCTTGAATACTGCCCTTTCTCTTTTTGTATATTGCCTTCCTCATCACCCAGTTAGTATGTATTCTACCATCTAGTCAGTGAATTACTCTCCCTTACCTCCCACCCTTGGATAATCATCAAAGAATGTTTCTTTTAGTATGAAAACATTTTCTTGAACTTTTACAATAGTTGTCTCATACAATATTTGTCCTTTTGTGATTGACTAATTTCACTCATGGTAATGCCCTCCAGGTTCATCCATGGCATGAGGTGTTTCACAGATTCATAGTTATTCTTCAACATTGTATAGTGTTTCTTTGTGTGTATGTACCAAAGTTTGTTTATCCATTCTTCCATTGATGGGCATTTGGGCTGTCTCCATCTTTTGTTATTGTGAACAGTGCTGCAAGGAACATTGGTGTGCATAGATCTACACGTATCTTGGCTTTTCTTGCTTGTGTGTACAAACCAATAGAAGGAATGCTGGGTCGTATGGTATTTCTACTTCCAACGTTCTGAGGAAGTGACATATTTTTTCCACAGTAGATGATCCATTTTACAGTCCAGCAAACAATGTAAGAGGGTCCCAGTCTTTTCATACCCCACCAGCATTTGTTGTTTTCTGTTGTTGTTTTTAACTTTGCTATTAATGCTGGTGTGAGATGATTATCTCATTGTTGTTTTGATTTGTAGCTCTTTAATGGCAAAAGATTGTGAACATTTCTTCATCATGTTTGTTGGCTGCCTGAATATCTTCCTTGATGAAGTGTCTGTTCATGTCCTGTGCCCATTTTTAAATTGGGTTGTATGTATTTTTTCTTGTAGAGATGTTTTAGTTTTCTATAGACATTAAAGGTTAGATCCTTGACTGATATGTCATGACAAAAACTTTTTTCCAGTGCTTATCTTACAGTGCCACATGTAAACATTGTCTTAAAAGTGTGTAGACTTAGATGGGAAATATATTAAGAAATAAGAATATTTTGGTGGGTTTTTTTTTTTGGTATTTTTGTTTAATAAAGGTTTCTATGATTTTATAGCAATGCTTTTTGACTTATCCTCGTATTCTTTGAATTCTTGCAGAGCTAAATATAAATTAATTTTTTCATTTATCTATATTTGGTTATGAATTGGGCGGTCAGCAGTTCAAAACTACCAGCTGTTCTTCAGGAGAAAGATGAGGCGTTCTGCTCCTGTAAAGATTTACAGCTTCAGAAACCCTGTACAGGGTCGCTATGAGTCAGAACCGACTCCATGGCACATAACAACAACATATTCAGAATAATGATAATATGTTTGAATAAAGAATTCCAGGGTCACTTCCTTTCCTCAAATTCTGAAAGGTTTTACTACTGCTTTGTCCATGAGGCATCTGTACAACTTTGTAAGTGACTGGTATTTTCTATCTGAAACTTAAAAAAAAAATCATTCTTTATTCTTAGAAATCCAGGATGAATCTGAGAGTAGACATTTAAAAATAATTCTTACCCCTATTATATGAGCCTTCTTAGAAAGTAGAGGCTCATTTTGGGTTTTGTTTCATTTTTTTTTATCTCTAAAATGTTAGTGTCTAGAACATTTATTGATTCTAGATGGTTCTTAGTTACTACTAGTTGAATGAATATATGAAAACATAACAGAGGAGTGGCAGTTCAACTCTCTTCAGACAGCATTGAGAAACATAAATGAAAGGAACACAATTAAGACCCAACACCACAGTAAATAAATCTCCCGTTAACATTCCAGTCCCTTAGAGTCACTTCACTGCTTTTAACAAAGGTGCTCTCTATCCAGATAACACTGAGAGCTCCCAGGTCACTTCTCCTCACCACTAGGGTGAAGTTTGCCCACAGACACATGCAGTGCAGTGAGTTAATTCGTGTTTTCTTTCTAGCCTTTGTAACTCCCACAAAGTGATGGACTAGGGAGAACTATGCAATGAGGTCTTTGTGGCCCCTCAATGACATTACATAACTTGCTAGTAATGTAAATAAAGTGTATGGCATTCTGGTGGGGGTGAAACCATGCAGATAATGTGTATGGGACTCTAACGAGGGGATTGGTTAGTTTTACCATCTCACTGGACTTAAACTACCTCAGAGGCAGAAAGGAGGACTTCAAGACAATGAAGAATGAAGAGCCAGAGGTGGAGCATATCCTTTGGATGCTGGAGCCCTGCTTTATAAACCAACTAGACTGAGGAGATAGAAAGACCTGTAACACTATCAGACAGTGAGAAGCAGTACCAGAGAAATGGTAGCAGCAGACGTAGCAGAACCAAGAGGGGGCAGGCTATGGCCCAATGGGCTTTATGGCCCACGGATATAGAAACCCGTGCACTTTTGGACAAGCAGATTATTGACAGACTGGGATGTCACTGGGCACTTATTGATGGAGATATAGAGCTTTGTAACATTTGCCCAATCTCGATAGGGGCTGAGGGCCTGTTGGTCCCAGAGACTGAGGGCCAGAGAGAGGCATGCTTGCTGGCAAAGCTGAAAAGAAACTGTGCCAACCAAAGAACCATATCCTGAGTCATGTCTGATCCTGAATTGTAATCTGTCACTTCTCTAATAAACTCCATAATCATGAATATTGTCTGTGTGTTCTGTGTGGCCTTTGAGAGGAATTATTGAACCTAGCAGAGAAATAAAGTACCTTGGGAAAAATAGATGGTGACAGAATTTGTAAGAAAGTGTGAAGAGTAGAGGTATGTTTGATCTCTTCCTCATAGCAATAAGCTATGGGCTGATGGTGATGATTCTCTCTCCCCCTCATGAAGTTTTACAGGAGGTCAGAAGCTACTGCCATGCCATTTTATATGTACTCATCTCACTTGAAGTCCCGGTGTAGTGCTGTGGGTTAATGCACCAGACTGCAAACCTGTTTGAACTGCAAGGTCGGCGGTTCAAGCTCACCAGCTTCTCCTCAGAATCCCTATACAGGGTTACTATGGGTTGGAATTGACTCGACGGCACTTAACAACAACAACAACAATATCACTTGGGGTAGGGTTGAAGTTGCAAGGCCTCTGTTTGCCCACTCCACACCTACCCACATAATGGTTTTTAGATTAAAAATATCCCTGCCAGCCAGCTCACTACTTCCAGGTCAAGCCCATTCATAGAACTTCTCCAACACAGCCATTGGTTGGAGTAGGGAAATGGAGAAACAATGTGTTTCTTTAGATTATCTGATAATCTGCAATGTCCTTTTTGTTATCTTTTCACTACAGATAATTAAGATTTGTCTGTGGGATATACAACTACACCCAGGATACCAAAGATCTTTTGATAAAATTTTTTATAAGAGTAGATTGGAGAGAGAGAGGGAATGGTTAGAGGCAGGAAGGATATGCAAGTTAGATGAAGAAAACAAGAGTATTTTCTGGGATAGAAATCATAGATAAGTAGAGATAATCTGAATAACAGATTAGATACATTAGACACTAAAGACTGAAGACCAGAATTACTGTGGGATGACATAAAAAACATCATACAGGAAGAAAGCAAAAGATCATTAAGAAGACAAGAAAGAAGAAAAACAACAACAAAATGGATGTCAGAAGAGACTCTGAAACCTGCTCTCCAGTGTAGATGAGCTAACACAAATGGAAGAAATGAGGAGATAAAAGAGCCAAACAGAAAACTTCAAAGGTCAGCTCATGACAGCAAAGTCAAATATAATTAAATGCACAAAGACCTGGAGTTGAAAAAATTCAAACCTCAACTTGTAATATTCAAGGATTCTATGGACAAAATATTGAATGATGCAGAAAGCATCAAAAGAAGATGAAAGGAATACACAGTCACTGAACTAAAAGGCACGGTTGATATCCAACGATTTCAATAAGTAGCATCTAATCAAGAGCCAATTATACTCAAAGAAGAAGTCCAAGTACATTGAAGACATTGGCAAGGAACAAAACTCCGGGAAATGATGGAATACAAATGGAAATCTTTCAACAAACTGACACAGTACTGGAGGCACTCATGCATCTATGTTAAGAAATTTGGAAGACAGCTACTTGGCCAACTGATTGGAAGAGATCCATATTTGTGCCCACTCCAAAGAGAGGTGACCCAATGGAATGCTGAATTCATTGGACAATATCATTATAATTCCAGGCAGGTAAAATTTTGCTAAAGATAATTTTAAAATGGCTGCAACAGTACATTGACAGGAACCTGCCAGAGATCCAAGCCAGATTCTGATGAGGACATGAAATGAAGGATAGCATTGCTCATGTCAGATAGATATTGACTAAAAGCAGAGAATACCAGAAAGATGTTTATCTGTTCTTTGTTGACTTTGAAAAGGCTTTTGATTATTGGATCATGACAAGCTATGCACAATGAATATTCTGAAAGATTTAATTGTACTCATGTACATAGAACAAGAGACAGTTGTTCGAACAGGACAGAGAACACTGAATGGCTTAAAATTAAGAGAGGTTTGTGCCAGGGTTGTATTCTTTCACCATACTTATTCAATTTGTATGCTGAGGAAATCATCAGAGAAGCTGGATTATATGAAGAACTTGGTATCTGGATTAGAGGAAGACTCATTAACAACCTGTGATGTGCCGATGACGCAACCTTGTTTGCTGAAAGAGAAGAAAACTTAAAATATTTACTGATAAAAATCAAAGACTATAACCTTCCATATGGATTGCACCTCAATGTAAAGAAGAAAAAAAAATCCTTACCACTAGATCAATAAATACCATCAGGAAAAATGGAGAAAAGATTGATGCTGTCAAAGACTCATTTTGCTCACATCAACCATCAACACTCAGGGAAGCATTAGTCAAGAAATCAAATAATGTATTTGCATTAGGCAAATCTGCTGCACAAGATTTCTTTAAGGTGTTGAAGAGCAAAGATGTTAGCTTGAGGATTAAGGTACACCTGACACAAGTCATAGTATTTTCAATAACCTCATATGCATGTGAAAGTCGTACAATGAATAAAGAAGACCATAGAAGAATTGATGCATTTGAGTTATGGTGTTGGAGGAGAATATTAAAAGTACAATTGCCAAAAGAACAAACAAATATGTATTGGTAGAAGTACAGCGAGAATGCTCCTTAGAACCCAGGGTGTCCTGACCTCATCTCATATACTTTGGACATATTACAGGAGGGACTGGTTCCTGGAACAGGACATCATGCTTTGTAAAGTGGAGGGTCAGAGAAAAAGAGGAAGACACCCAACAAGATGGATTGTCACAGTGGCAGCATCAATGGGCTCAAGCGTACCAAAGATTGTGAGGTTGGCTCAGGATCAGGCCGTGTTTTGTTTCTGCTGTGCATAGGGTAGCTATGAGTCGGTACTGACTCGGTGGCACCTGACAATAACAGAGAAAGACAGGGAAGACAAAGAAGAGGAATAAAGGGAGGCTAGGGAGAAAGGAGGAAGAAAAAAAGACCCCAGAAAGACAAGCAATGGGAAGACTGCTGGGAAGATTACTGGGTACAATTGGGTAACTTCCATCACTTCTTTTCACAGATGAAGGAAGACAAGAAAAACCCAAATGTAGTCTTAATTTCTCCAAAGTCAAAAGCTACTTAATTTCAGTTATACCACTTAACCAGTATACCCTAAACCAGTACGTCTTTAAAAAGAACAAGGTACGTTAACAGATATCAGAAGGGTACTGACATATAAGAGAGAAAAATCTGAAAATCAGACAGGTGGAGACAACAATGGGGGAGATGGTAGAAAGGCAACATAAAAGATAGCTGGAAGGGAAATGAGAGTCCTTGTGGGATGCCTGTGGCTGAGGAAGGCAGTGGAATTGTCTCTGACAGGATGTGGGCAGGAGAAGTTTGTCTGTGCAGCAAGAGAAGTCATATGGGAGTTGGAGAGGGTGAGGGGAGGTGAGCTGATATGTGAGTTGTGTGGGTAGTTTGTCTTATAAGGTGTCCTTCAGCTCACAGAGTTGCAATGCTTCTCCTGCTGTCCCTGAACTTCAACCTCTGCCCTAGGTAAAGCATATTGAGTAAGAAGAGCTCAGGTTGAAAAACATCTATTGTTGGAGCACAGGTGGACAGAGAAGAAGCTCAGAGGAGACTAGGGTGGGAGAAGGGAACAACACTCTATAGAAAGCCCTTGGAGTTGCATTCCAGGTTAGTTTCAGCTAAAAGTCCTTGTCCAATTCTCAGTTTCTCTCTTTGATTTTTGGGGAGAAGAAGCTAGCATGGAAGAAATGGGTATTAGAATATCTGCAACCAGCTATACAACACCCCTCTCTGGACCCCGTTTCTCCTATCATCTCACAATCTCTACTTCCATCAATCCCCTCTCAGCTCCCCAGGACCAAGGACCCTCTCATATAGTTCCTTGTCTTCTGCCTGCTCCAGATCTCCTCCTTTTCAAACCACAGCTGGGCATATACCTAAGACTCACACAGGTTTGGTGAACTATAAACACATGACTGGGACAAGGCATTAGGTACCATTCACTTTCTGAGGCCCTGATCCTAGGGGAACATCAGCAAGGAGAAGCTGACGAACTGCTAGGCATTATTCCAATTGCGCTTTCATGGTTTCATAGAGGAAGTGCAAGTTTTGCCAATCAGTTTCAGTTTGAATAAAAATTCATTGTTCCCATTTCATTATTGTGTCTTAGGGCTCCTACCATCTTCTAAAGGGGAAAGATGACATATGGGCTTTGACTACAACCTAACCTCCTATTCTTAAGCTCTGCCAACTGTGTTGTTTTTCACCTTCCCCAACCCCTCCATTTACACATGCATGCATTTATCTCCTCACTTCCCTGAAAATACCCTCAAATATGACTCCTAGAAGGATTGACCCTGGCCTCAGACTCACAGCCATGTTCCTGCACTCTTTTCTCCCTTGCCCTAGTGGTCACATGACTTGGCTTGTGTCTAACATCATGAGTGAGTTTTCTTTTAGACTAATAGTCTATCTTCCTAAAAACCTTCCCATCTACTCTTTTCCCATAAATGATCCCCAAAATACCTGTGCTACCTTTAATTTATCTCCCCATAAATTTCCACCCCCTCTTTTCTGAATCCCCAAATGTAGCTGTCGATTATGATTCCCCCAGAAACATTTCTTTCACTCTCTAGATTATTTATCTATCTTCTCAGTCATTATTTCCAGGTTGGTTTTCCCTTCCCTCCTCTCCCTCCAGATTCCACCAGGCTGTAGAACGCATGCTGATGAGGCTTCAGAGAGCTTCTTAAAAGGGGTATATCAAATAACAGATTTCTTGAGTTTCCAAGGGAATTCGTGGCAGCCATCTCCTGGAGCAGGGAGTCGTTCCCAGAATGTCTTCAATATCACTACAGAGATATTAAAGATATAGTGTGGGATCTTCTCAGTAACACCGGCCCTTTATTTCTAGCAGGTCTCATTGAAGCAGGGAAGGCAGGACTGGAGTGGTAATGTCAGGCAGAATCTCTTTTTCTATTCCTAATGCTTTAACTCTTTCAGTTTTCCAGTCCTCCTTATCCTTTTGAAACTAATAATGAGACTCTACAATATGGGATTTGTGTGTTTAGGATTGCTTTCTAGACAAGGGCAACAAGTGATTACCTAAAATGCTAAGGTGCCTGAGTTCCTGAGCTCTGTCCTGGGGTCCTGGCTTGAATTCCAATTTTCCCATCTTTCAAGGGAAGCTAGAAACTTGCGTGTTCAAAGGTCCTTCTCCTGCTTCTGGCCATCTGATGCTTGTGGGTCACGTCCCTGGCTTCCAACCAAGCCTGTGTCAATGACGTGGGTATAGGGAGATCAGAAGCGGCCTGGTACTTGGCAAGTTGATGTTCTACCAAAAGGTGATGAAATCTGCTATCAACAAGTAACCTTGATGTAGTGACTGGGGATGTGGTTGGTCTGTAATGCTGTGTAAAGCACAGTAGTCTTGGAGGATATAATATCATCATTCACAGGGCAAGAAAGAACTAAGGCACAAGGAAAGGATGAAAGAGTACTAATACTTCTGAGTGAAGAGTTAGGAAAATTAGCAGCACTATTTTTAGAACCATCGAATTGTTTCCGTCTCATAGATACTCTGTATAGGGTTTCCAAGGAGTGGCTGGTGAACTTGAATCACCAACCTTATAGCTCAAACAGACATTGCAGTCCAGCACATTAACCCATAGTGTCATGTTAGGCACAAGAAAAATAGGAATGGGATAAAGGCCAAAATGGCCAACCTGCGTCTCTCATACTTTGAACATATTGTCAGGAGCGACCAGTTGCTGGAGAAGGATACCATGTTTGGTAAGGCAGAGGGTCAGAGAAAAAGAGGAAGACCCCCAATGAGGTGGATTGGCCAAGTGGCAGCATCAATGGACTCAAGCGTGGCAACAGTAGTGAGGTTGGCCCTGGATCGGGCAGTGTTTTATTTTGCTGTGCATAAGGTTGCTATGAAGGAGCTCTGGTAGCACAGTGGTTACGAATCGGGCTGCAAACCAGATGGTCAGCAGTTCAAAACTACCAGCTGTTCCGCGGTAGAAAGATGAGGCTTTCTGCTCTCATAAAGATTTACAGCCTCGGAAACCCTGTACAAGGTCGCTATGAGTCGGAACTGACTCCACGGCACATAACAACAACAACAACAAAGGTTGCTATGAGTTGGTACAGACTCAATGGCATCTAACAACAACAATATAGATAATGAAAGGTAGAGAATGATAGCAGCTTTATATCATGAAAACAAATGGAGGATTGGACTCAATGAAGACAGAAGGACATAGTGGTTTGTCAGAAAGAGATCAGTAATAAAGAATTAAGGGGCATTGAAAGGTGGTCTCCAGAAAATACAGATGATAACTCTGGGAAGGTCTTACTTGTGTGAAATGAGAAGCATGAACTGCAGTAAAATATAAAGTATTATGGATTGATATTCATATTTTTCTCCAACAAACAGATGCTCCATGCTTCAGATACTGATCTATTTGAGTATCACAGTCACATTGGTCTTGCTGACAGTCTTGAGTTTTGATTTAAAAAGAGAAGTGAGTCTTTTCTTATTCTTTACTTCTTCAACGTCTTCTTATGTAAATTATTTTTTCTTCTATTCTTCTGTTATTTCTGCTTTCCCTTCATTTAGTATCCTTTGGTTTCACACAGCTTAACATACAATATTTTTGCTCTCCATCTCCTTGTTCCCTATGTGCCCAGTCCTGCCGGAGGCATCAACACCCAAGAGGACACAAGTTTAAGACATCAGCTTTTCTTACTTAGCCCAAGAACAACAGGCCCCCAAACAGATTCTTGACTAAGTGAAAACAAGCCTGAACCAACTCTAGTGACATTACTTTGATCTTCTTTATAAAATTGTTGCCTAATTTATTTAAACATGGATCAAGCCAATGACCAAAGCATGAGTCTATTAAAATGATTTTTCCAGGCATGATACTGACCTTTTAGAAGTTTGTTTCTGCTGCTATTGTTGTTATTGGTGTTTGTTTGTTTGTTTAACCATCTGCCAGTAGTATTTTATTTATTTATTTTTAATTTGGCCTATGTTTATCACTATTGATCCTCCAGCAGTCCCATATTTATGAAGGAAATCTGTTCTCATTGTGCTTTTAATTATAAAGCAGATAATACCATTTTCATTTAACTTCACTTTAGTGCAAGAAAAGGCTGTCCTTTTCATGATTTTCAATAATTTACAAGCTGCAGGTACAGTAAGTGGAGATCAATATGATGAAGAATGAGTTGAAAGTAGGTGTTGGTTCAATGATTTAAAAGTCTGGGCAAATTTACATAGCATTAAAGAGAATTCTCCATAAGTCAGATAGATGCTCCTAACCTAGGGATTGCCTGTACTTTCTAACTCAGATGCCTTTTTCCAGAAAACTTCTGTTAATCTCCCAACTGAAAGCTCTTCTGTATCCTACAATGTAACAGTTCTTGATTAAGGTGCTCATCACTTTCTACTCTGAGAAGCCGTTATTTGACTGTAGATCCCTCTGTCTTCTACGTTGCTTTAGAGAGGATTCAAGTATTTGTATTCCCATCAATGTGAATAATACGAGTATGAGAGACAAAGTCTCATCACCCTGGATTCTAAGGAACATTCTGGCTATACTTCATCCAACATAGATTTGTTTGTTCTTCTGGTTCTCCATGGTACTTTCAATATTCTTCTTCAATACTATCACTCAAGTGCATGAACTCTTCTATGATTTCCTTTATCCACTATCCAACTTTCACATGTATATGAAGCTATTGAAAATAGCATGTCTTGGGTTTAGGTACACCACAGTCCTAAAACTGACATCATTGTTCTTGAACACTTTAAAGAGATCATCTGAAGGAGATATGCCTAATGCAATATGCCATTTGATTTTTTGCTGCTGTTTTTAGTTGATAGTGGATCCAAGCAAAATGAAGTCTTTGACAATTTCAATCTTTTCTCCATTTATCATGATATTACTTATTGACCCAGTGGTGAGGATTTTTGTTTCCTTACTTTGAGATGCAATCCATACTGAAGGCTGTGCTCTTTGATCTTCATCAGTAAGTATTTTAAGTTTTCTTTAATATCAGCAAGCAAGGTTGTACCATCTGCATATCCAGGAAGTTAATAAATCTTCTTCCAATCCTGATGCCACTTTCTTCTTCATATAATACAGTTTCTCTAATTATTTGCTCAGCATACACATTGAATAAGTATGGTAAAAAAATACAACCTTGGTATACACCTTTCCTGGTTTTAAGACATTCAGTGTCCCCATGTTCTGTTCTAACAACTACTACTTGGTCTATGTACAGGTTGCTCATGAACACAATTAAGTGTTCCGGAATACTCATTCTCTACAATTGTCCATATCATGTCATGATTCACACTGTCAAAAGCCTTTGCATAGCCAATAAAGTACAGATAGACATCTTTCTGGTATTCTTTGCTTTCAGCCAAGATCCACCTGATGTCAGCAATGATATCCCTCATTCCATGTCATCATCTGAATTCAGCTTGGACCTCTGGCAGTTTCCCGTCAATGGATTGTTGCAGCAATTTTTGAAACATCTTTAGCAAAATTTTACTTGTGAGTGGAATGGACACAAATATGGATCTCTTCTGATCAATTGGCCAGGTAGTTGTCTTCTAAACTTATTGGTATAGATCAGTGAGTGCCTCCACTGCTGCATCAGTTTGTTGAAAGATTTCAAGTTGCATTCCATTAACAACCTGCAGTATGCAGATGATACAACCTTGCTTGCTGAAAGTAAAGAGGACTTAAAAACATTTACTGATGAAGATCAAAGAGCACAGCCTTTGGTATGGATTGCATCTCAATGTAAAGAAAACAAAACTCTTCACCACTAGATCAGTAAACAACATTCGTATCAACAGAGAAAAGATTGAAGTTGTCAAGGACTTCATTCTTCTTAGATCAACTATCAATACTCACGGAAGCAGCAGTCAAGAAAATGGCATATTGCATTAGGCAAATCTGTTGCACAAGACCTTTTTAAAGTGTTGAAGAGCAAATATGTCAGCTTGAGGACTAAGGTGTACCTGATACAAGCCATGGTATTTTCAATAACCTCATATGCATGTGAAAGCTGGACAGTGAACAAGGAAGACCACAGAAGAATTGTTGTCTTTGAGTTATGGTGTTGGAGAAGAATATTGAAAGTGCCATAGGCTGCCAAAAGAACCAACAGATCCGTTTTGGAAGAAGTGCAGCCAGAGTGCTCCTTAAAGGCCAAGATGGCCTATCTTCATCTCTCATACTTTGGACATATTGTCAGGAGGAACCAGTCGCTGGAGAATGATATCATGTTTGGTAAGGTAAAAGGTCAGAGAAAAAGAGTAAGACCCCAACGAGAGGGATTGGGCAAGTGACAGCATTGATGGACTCAAGTGTGGCAACAGTAGTGAAGTTGGCCCAGGATTGGGCAGTATTTCGTTCTACTGTGCATAAGGTCGCTATGGGTTGGTACCAACTCAATGGCACCTAATAACAACAACAAAAACAACAACAAGGCATTTCTATTTCCAACCTTTGGAGGAATTGCCATACTGCTTTCCAGAAAGGCTGGACCATTTTGCAGTCCCACCAGCAATGCAGAGTAGTCCCAGTCTCTCCACATCCATGCCAGCATTAATTGTCCCCTACTTTTTTGATCTTCGCTATTATTGCTGGTGTGAGATCATATCTCATTGTTGTTTTGATTTGCATCTCTCTAATGGCTAGTTATCGTGAACATTTCTTCATATGTTTGTTGGCTGTCTGGATCTCCTCCTTGGTGAAGTGTCTGTTCATGTCCTGTGCCCACTTTTTAATTGTGTTATTTGTCTTTTTCTTGTAGAGGTATTGTAGTTTCCTATATATTTTAGAAATAAGTCCCTTGTCTGATGTGGCATTGCAAAATATTTTTTCCCATTCTGTGGGTTCCCATTTTACTCTTTTGGTGAAGACTTTTGATGCACATAAGTTTTTAATTTTTAGTATGTCCAGTCATCTATTTTGTCTACTTTTGTTTATGTAGTTTTCAAAATGTTTGTTAGTCTGTGTATTCCGTGAATTAGTGACCTCCCATTTGTCCCTATTTTTTCATTGATGGCCTTCATAATTCTGGAATTCACATTTAGATCTTTAATCCATGTTGAGTAGGTTTTTGTATAAGGTGTGAGGTGAAGGTCTTGTTTCAATCTTTTGCATATGGCTTTCCAGTTCTGCTAGCATCATCTGTTGAAGAGACTATCACCTTGCCATGAGATATATTTAGGTATTTTGTAAAAAATCAGTTGGCTGTATGTAGATGGGTTAATTTCTGGATTCTTGATTCTGTTCCATTGATCTATATATCTTTCATTGTACCAGTACCAAGCTGTTTTGACCACTGTAGCTGTGTGGTAAAATTTGAAGTCAGGGAGTGAGAGGCCTCCACCTTATTCATCTTCTTAAGCAGTGCTTTGCTTATCCTGGGTCTCTTTCCTTTCCATATAAAGTTTGTAATTGTTTTTTCCATCTCTGAGAAATGTTGTTGGAATCTGGATTGGGATTGCATTATATGTGTAAATTGCTGTGGGCAGTATTAATGCTTTCATAATGTTAAGTCTTCCTATCCAGGAGCATGGTACATTCTTACATTTTTGTAGGTCTCTTTTAGAAATGTTTTGTAGTTTTCTTTGTATAAATCCTTTGTTTCTCTGGTTACATGTATTACTAGATATTTCATCCTTTGGGTGGCTATTGTAAATGGTATTGCTTTCCTAATGTCCTTTTCAATGCTGTCGTTTTTGGTATAGAGGAATCGAACTGATTTTTTATGTTGATCTTACATCCTGCCACTTTGCAGAATCTTCCAATGAGGTCTAGTAGCTTTTTCTTTTTCTTTTTTTTTTAAACTGATTTTGGGGTTTTCTACATATAGGATTATATCATCTGCAAATAGAGAGAGTTTTGCTTCCTCTTTGCCAATTTGGATACCTTTACTTTCCCTGTCTTCCAGCATAGCTCTGGCTAAGTCTTCCAGTACAATATTGAACAGGAGTGGTGACAAAGGGCATCCTTGTTTGGTTCCTGTTCACAGAGGGAAGGCTTT
>NW_006408560.1:17670537-17673930 GCF_000296735.1 Chrysochloris asiatica
TGAGTCGGGTCCGACCCATAGCGACCCTGTACAGGGTTTCCAAGGGTGTAAATCTTTACGGGAGTAGAAAGCCTCATCTTTCTCCCGCGAGTAGGGGCCCATATTAAGAGCAAAGGCCTGGTGGCAGTAGCCAAGTAGAGTTTGTTCTAATTGAAAAATTGTATCCTGAGTTTTTCCTGTTATTTCCTAGTTGATCCTGATCCTAAATTGTAACCTGGTATGGAACTGTAGGATAAACATCAGACTGCAAGCTATAAGACTGGCAGTTCAAACACACCCATCACTGTTCAGAAACCCTATACAGGGTTGCTATTGTTCAGAACCGACTAAAGAGCACTTAATAACAACAAAAACATAATCATGAATGTGGTCTGTGAATTCTATGTGGCCATGCAACAAATTATTGAACTCAGTAGAGAAGAAGAGTGCTGTGGGAGGAAGATGTCAAAACTGGTAAAAAGAGTCAGAGAGTGGGAGCATGTCTGACCTCTACTTCATAGGAATCAGCTGTGGGTTGCTGATAATTATCCTTCCCCTCGTGAAGATAGATGAAAAGGTCTGATGCCATACCTGTTTTGCATCTTGAAGAAACTCCAAACTGAGGAAGTAAAGGCACAGAGGGAAATAATATTTCTGTTTTACACCTTGTGGTGATTAGGTATTTGGAAATGCATTAAGAATGCCTGAGCAGGGCTAATCAAAGGGCTGTCTGAGGAATAGGACCAGAACAGAAAACACTGGTTACCAGTCAGAAAGAAGAGAATTACAGAAACAGAACCAATTTGCTCTTAATATGGGCCCCTACTCTCTACCTAAGGAGCTCTGGTAGCATAGTGGTTTAGAAAGTTTCATATCAATCTGACAGAGTAGTTTTATGTCTGTTACTCTAATAATAAATCCTAGTAAACAGTACACTTAATAGTAAAAAAAATAGAAAAAGCCTTATATTTTAAATGTCTCTTTTACTCGAACTTTTAATGAATTCATTTTCATTTTATTTTATAAAATTATTAGTCCACAGTGAATTTCATCTCATAGAGGATGAGAAATATAGAAATAGGATATACAGAATATGAGGCATGGTCATATATGAACTGGCAATCATAAGTAAGACATGCAGGGTTTTTTATGTTGTGCTACATTCTTTGGATATTGCCTCCTAAGAAATGGAAGTCCATGTGTGTAAAAGCAATTTTAAAAATCTCTTAGAAAAATTGATTTCTAACTTCTATTAACATGCTAGCAAGGAAACCAGAAAACTGATTTCCACTTCTAAAAAATGTACTTTTCAGGACAGTAGGGAATCGAAGAGGTAATAAATTTGGCAAAGTGAATACTCACAAAGTAAGAATGGCTTTAATTTTATTTTATATTTGGCTGAATATAAAAGCATTATGAGCAAGTTTTTTTTTTAAATACTCAGGGAATATGTACAAAGAAACTTTGAAATGCCAGGTGTGTAGACAACAGATTAGAAAAAAATAAATAAAAGAAGCAAATGACAGAGATGCAACTGTATCTTAAATTTAAATAAAACATTTTCTTCACCAACAACTACCATGGCAGTATAAAATTTTGTCAGAGATATGAAAAATACAATTTCTCACTTTAAACATACCATTTTCCCCCCACCCCTACTGCTAAGTTGTAAACAAATATGCTTATGATGTGTTACTCATTTTGGACTTTGGAAATATTTTATTTTTGGACATATAGGAGAACATTTTTGGAGAGAGCTATCTGTTAGAAGCATAACTGGGTCTGTAGTTTAGAGGATAGCTTTTAAGCGGGTCAATAAAAAAGACATTTGCTGTGGTTACAGTGAAAATTGAGCAAGGGTGGAACTAAAGAAGTAAGTGATGATAAATATTGGCTATACAATCTAACAAATTAGAAGTTAGACAACTCATCATTGGTGCGGGAAAAATAAGGCCACCTGTATCAGCAGCAGAAGAATTATTCTCTATTAACTTCACTGTCCATTGTTTGGAACTTGACTAAAACCATGTAAATATTTATAGCATGGGCCCATATTAAACTTTGTATCAGGACCATTTGTATTAGCACTAAGCTACTAATGATGTTGGAGTCCTGGTGTGGCGCTGTGGGTTAATGCGTTGTCTGCACAGTTGGTTTGAACTGCAAGGTTGTTGGTTCAAGCTCACCAGTTGCTCCTTGGAAACCCTCTAGAGGGTCGCTATGGGTCAGAACCGAGTTGACGACATTTAACAACAACAAAAACACTAATGATGTTGTTGTTGTGAAGTGCCATTGAGTTGGTTCTGACCTATAGTGACCCTGTAAAGGATTTCTGAGGAGCGACTGATGAGCTTGAACCACCAACCTTGCAGTTCAAACCGACTTTACAGTCCAGCTTGGCTGAGTTCACAAATCTGTTGTAACCTGTAGCTTCCTTGTCACTTCTCTGACTCTCCTTTACTGCTAAGCTTTGTTTCCTGGCAATCACTAAAACCTTCTGCCACTCCCATAGCTACTGTTGCTGCTTGAACCACCATAGCCACCTTGGTTTCATGGTTTGGCAAAATATTGACCTCCACCACCATAAGGGCCAGAGCTTCTGCTTCCAAAATTTCCTCCCTTCATGGGTCCAAATTTTTAAGATTGATTTTTTGTAATTGTCAAATCCATGGTAGCTTTCACAACCTTCAAAATTGCTTCCATCATTACCAAATCCATTATAACCATCCCCACTGCCTCCATATCTACCACCACCACGGCTGCCACCAAAGCCACCTCGTCCACTGAAGTTTCCTCCACAACCAAAGTTGTCATTCCCACCAAAACCACCTCCACGGCCACCACCAAAGTTTCCAGAACCATTTTGACCTTTTTGACTGGAGGAGGCACTGGCCATCTCTTGCTTTGACAGGGCTTTCCTTACTTCACAATTGTGGCCATTCACAGTATGATACTTCTGGATAACAATCTTATCTACAGTGTCATGGTCATCAAAGGTTACAAATGCAAAGCCCCTCTTGGTCTCTTCATGATTTCAATCACTTCTATCTTTCCATACTGCTCAAAAGAATCTCTTAGGTGATGCTCTTCAGTGTCTTATTCAATGCCACCAACAAAAATCTTTTTCACAGTTAAGCGGGCACCTGGTCTTTGAGAGTCTTCTCATGAAATGGCCCTCTTTGGTTTCACCACTCTTCCATCCACCTTGTGTGGCCTTGAACTCATGGCTGCATCCTCCTCCTCCACAGTAGAGTAAGTGACAAACCCACAGTCTGTGAGCGTCTCCCATTGCTCAAAATGGCTCCTCAGGCTCTCATCTGTTGTTTCAAAGCTCAAACCGCCTATGAAGAGTTTCCGCAGCTGTTCGGGCTCTTTAGGAGACTCTGACTTAGACATGACGGCAGTGGGGGGGAG
>NW_006408560.1:17674030-17674796 GCF_000296735.1 Chrysochloris asiatica
GGGGGGTGGAAAGACGATGCTTCCTCTGCGCTGTCCACAAGCAGAAAGCTAGGTAAAGTGTTACTAGGTAAGATGTTAGGAACAAGTGTGGCATTGGAGAGTGGAAAAAAAACTAAAGATGTTTTAACTATTCAGATGGTGGTGGTAATGGTAATGTGCTGTGGAGTAGGTTCCCACTCACAGCTGGAAATCTTTATGGGAGTACAAAGCCTCATCTTTCTCCACAGAACAGCTGATAGTTTTGAACTGCTGACATTGAAGTTAGCAGCCTGACTTGTAATTACAACACTACCAGAGTTCCTTAACTATCCAGAAAGACATTAAAAAAATACAAAACATTAGGAAATAACCAGCTGCTGTAATTAACATCACTGTAAATCTCTACATTTATAGAGATGTGAACATTTTAGGTTTGTTTTTCCCTAAGAAAGACTTTTGTCATGATTTTTACGTAATCTGGGAGTGTTTAATCTCTAATGACATGGAATTTTCTTGCAAATGAATTATCAGCACATGGAATGTTGCCTGTCATCTTGATGAAGTTGAAAACATGACCGTTTCCTTTTTTAATGTGTTTATCCACTTTCTCCTAAAACAATGTTGGAAATGATCTAGAAATACGGATGTAGGTATTATATAAGTTCTACTTTAGGAATATGACTGTTGTTGAGAGGGTAGTTTAATTTGGGATTTGGGGAGGAATTTTCAACTTTCTAATTTAAAATATGACCATCTGAAATAAAAGAAACACTGCTTATTTGTTCTT
>NW_006408560.1:17676104-17677039 GCF_000296735.1 Chrysochloris asiatica
AACAACAACAACAATGAGGTCATAGCTGCATAGAGTTGTCTAAATACAATCATTTTTGAGATATTAAATTAGTAGTTTTAGTAGAATAGGAATACACGCAAGGAAGCCCAGCTTGGGGAGGGTGGGGGTGGGAAGGGGCATAGCTGCCATACCACATGAAGTTCACCAAGGAATCCAGGAACAGAAGAAGTAAAAAAGAGACAAGGAATTTTCTCACAGTTGACAGAGAAAGAAAACTTTCCTTTAGAGCTAATGCCCTGAAGTCTGATTTCTAATGTCTTAAATTTCAAGAGAATAAATTTCTGCTTGTCAAAACCACCCACTTGTGGAATTTCTGTTACAGCTGTAGTAACACACTAAAATATTTTTATTTTAGTAAGCATTAAAATCCTCTGACATTCTTCATATTCTTATTTATAAAATAAAATCACCTGATACAGGTAGACCCTACTTAAGATGTATTCAAGCTACAATAAACCACACTTAAATCACCTTTTTCTGGTTCATCATTATTAATCTGTGTGTGTGTGTTTAAATGTATCTGTACATTTGTATGTCTGCAGCTCCTCAGTTGGTCAAACTGTGGTGGCTTGTGTGTTGCTCTGATTCAGGATGTTATGCTACCAGTATTTCAATGAGCAAGGTCACTCATGGTGGACAGCTTTCAGCAGACACTCCTGAGTAAGACAGACTAGGAAAAAGGACCTGGTGATCTGCTTCTAAAACAATTGACTAGTGAACATCCTATGAATAGCAGAGGAATAGTGTCTGATACAGTGCCAGAAGATGAGCTCTTAGGTAGGAAGACACTCTAAATATGATTAGAGAAAAGCTGCCTTTTCAAAATAGAGCCAATATCCATGATGTGGATGGGGTAAAGTTTCTGAGAAATTAATTTGTTTATGTGGCATGACACAAAATGAGAAGAAACAACT
>NW_006408560.1:17677404-17678536 GCF_000296735.1 Chrysochloris asiatica
CAATCATATGATCTACTATGCTGGAAACAACAAATTGGAGGGGAATATCATCAGATTCTTTGTCAAAAAGAACATTTCAAAATCTATCTGGAAGTACAATGCTGTCAGTGATAGGGTAATGTTCATAAACCTACAAATAAGACCAGTTAATACCACTAAATTTACCTACCAACCACTAAAGTCAATGGGAAAGATATTGAAGAATTTTACCAATTTCGACAGTCTGAAACTGATGAAATATGCAATCAAGATGCACTCACAATCACTAGTGTTTGCAATGTGAAAATTGGAAAATATGGCCTTGGTGATGAAGATCAAGTTGGAGATCACATGATAGGATTTTGCAAGACCAATGATTTATTTATTTCAACTACCTTTTTTCAACAACATAAAGAGTAACTATACATGTAGACCATGTCAGATGGAATACAAAGGAATCAAATCAATTACATTTGTGGAAGAGATGATAGAGAAATTTGATATCAGCCAAAACAAGGGCAGGGATGACTAGGAAACAGATCATCTCTTATTCTTATATAAGTTCAGGATGAAACTGAAGAAAATGAAAACAAGTTCATGATAACAAAATGCAACCTTTTGTATATTGTTGTTGCTGTGAAGTGCCATTGAGTCAGTTCCAACTCATAATGACCCTGTACAGGGCTTCCAAGAAACTGCTAGTGCATTCATGTTTGAACTGCTGGTCTGTAGTTAGCAGACCAGTGCTTTGCCTATAGCACCACACCAGGGGAGCCAATCTTGAGTACATCCCACTTGAATTTAGAGACCATCTTAAGAACAGATTTAATGGTCAAACACTAATGACTGAAGATCAGAAGAATTGTGGGATGACATCAAGAACACACAGTAAGAAGGCAAAAGATCATTAAAAACACAGGAGAGAAAGAAAAGACCAAAATGGATGTCAGAAGAGACACAAATTTGCTCTCAATCATTAAATAGCTAAAGTGAAAGGAAGAAATGAAGTAAAAAAGCTGAACAGAATATTTCAAAAGAGGGATCCAGAAGACAAAGCAAAGTAGTATGCTGAAATGTGTAAGGACCTGAAGTTAGAAAACCCAAAGGGAATACCATGCTCAGCATTTTTCAAGTCAAAGGACTGAAGAAAAAA
>NW_006408560.1:17679871-17681113 GCF_000296735.1 Chrysochloris asiatica
CCTGCAAGCCTGCCCCCCAGTCGTCAGCACACAGCCCATCTCCCTCTCTGGGTCTAAAGTCCCCAGCCTCTCAATTTCTCCACGTCATTGTCTCTGTCTCCATCTCTGGCATCACTGCTTCTCTGGGTAGGGTCCTGCTCTCAGCTATTCTCCCTTCATGGTTCCAGGGACCTCTATTCCTAGACTGCAAAGTCAATCACTCCCCTCCTTTTACTACAAAACATCTACCTTTATATTTCCAACCATCACAATCAGTCCTGATAACAATTATTCACTATTGTATCACAAGAGACCTATCCACGTCTCCTTTCATCAACCCCACCCATATCGATTAGATATTACTCAGTGGAGATTATACCTTTCTCTGTGCCCTCTGGATCTAGGCTCCCTCTTGAAAGCTTGTAAGCCAGTCACTTTTTGCTTTTGTAGCTCCCCTCCCAACATTTTGGGCAGCTAATGTCCTTGTTGCTCATCCCTGTCTACTGTGTATGGAGGGGGTGGGAATGATCCTCACTGTAAAGATTTGTTCCCTCTTTTGAGCTATTGCATCTGTAGGTGTAGGTCAAGTTCATTAAATTGTATCAGATTACTATTTTTTTCTTTTTTTTTTCTTCTTGTAGTTGAGATCTGAATTGTATTTTCCCTTCTGATAGTCTATTATATTGATGTTGTATAATTTATTTAAGTGATTTGATTAGGGTATTTAATTTTATATGTTTTAAGTTATTTTTAAATGCTTTGCATAGTGTTTTGTATCTGTAAGTTAATTTCATTCTATAGTGTAGGAACATCTACTTACCAATTCCATGATTCTAATTAGGAATTCCTCCAGGAATTGTTAGTTAGCGTTTTGAAAAATGATTCAGCAATTTACATTCCATAGGAAAATTTGCAATCACAAGAACTTTAAACATTGTATCTGAATTAATTTGTAGTGTGGATGTTTGAAAAACATAACTTGTGTGTCAGCATCTGAATACCGAGTGATGTCTGCCCAGATATGTGAGATGATGTAGGAGAACTAGGGGATACCATGACCATAATACCTTAAATTTATTGCCCTAAGTTTTTAATTTTTGTCTGTCTTAAATTCTCTTGCATAACAGAATTTTCCAGCAACAGAAGTTTGACTGAATATTGCAGTCAGCATTTTGTTGCACTGAGAGAGCATTTTAACTAAAGAACATGACAAAATTTGAATATAGTGACTTTAATAAGGTTGTTGTTAGGTGCCATTGAGTC
>NW_006408560.1:17685967-17688119 GCF_000296735.1 Chrysochloris asiatica
TATTCTTCAGAAATCCTATACAGGGTTGATATGAGTAGGAACCGACTCAATGGCAATTACTATTACTGGGAAACTGCAATTATTATATTATTTTAAAATCTCAGGAATGATTTATGTGTGTTTTACTGTGATTTTTTCCACCACACTTGTTTCACTTTGAAGTACTCTGGTGACTTGAGTGTTGCTGTGATGCTGGAAATATGTCACTGACTTTTTAAATACCAGCAGGGTCACCCCACGTTAAACAGGTTTCAGCAGAGAGACAGATTAAGAAGAATGAGAGATGGACCACTTCTGAATGCTTAGCCACTGAAAACCTTTTGAATAGCAGTGGGCCATTGCCTTATATTGTGCCAGAAGTTGAGTCCCTCAGGTTGGAAGGCACTCAAACAACAACAACAACAACAAAATACTGGAGAAGAGCTGATTCCTCAAGTAGAGTTGACCTTAATGCTGTGGATGGAGCAAAGCTTTCTGGACCTTTATTTGCTGATGGGGCACGGTTCAAATGAGAAAAAACCAGTTGCAAACATCCATTAATAATCAGAATGTGGAAAGTATGAATTCAGGAAAATTGTAAGTCATAAAAAATGAAATGCAACACATAAATATTGATATCCTAGGTATTAGTGTCCTGAAATGGACAGGCATTGACCATTTAAAATCAGACAATCATATTGTTTATTATGCAAAGAATGACAAATTTAGGAGGAATAGCATCACATCTATCATCAAAAACAGCATTTTCAGGTCTATATTAAAGTACAATGCTATCTGTGATAGTATAATATCCATATGCCTACAAGGAAGACCATTATTCAAATTTATGCACCAACCACTAAAACCAGTGATGATGAAATTGAAGAATTCTTCCATCTTCTTCATTGATAAAGCACACAATCAAGATACATTGATCATTACTGATGACTGGAATGCAAAAATTAGAAACAAAGAGGAAGGATTGGTTGTGGAAAAAAATACATATCTTGGAAAATAAGGTCTTGGTGCTAGAAATAATGTTGGAAATTACATGATAGAAATTTACAATTCATTGCAAATACCTTTTTTTAATCACATAAATGGTGAATATGCACCTCATCCTCAACAGAGGGAATGCATAGAAATCAAATTGACTACAACGAGATGATGGAGAAGCTCAATATCAGCCAAAACAAAGCCAGGAGCCAACTGTGGAACAGACCATCAATTGCTTATGTGCAAGTTCAAGTTGAAGCTGAAGAAAATTAAAACAAATCCATGAGAGTTAAAATATGACTTTGAGTATATCCCACCTGAACTTAGAGACCATCTCAAAAACAGATTTGATACATTAGACACCAATGATTGAAGGCTAGAAGAGTTGTGGGATGACTTCAAGAATATCATACAGGAGTAAAATAAAAGATCATTTAAAAGATAGGAAACAAAGAATAGACCAAAATGTATGTCAGAAGAGACTCTGAAACTTGTTCTTGAAAGCAGAGAAGCTAATGCTGACACTAGATGGATCTTGGCTGAAAGCAGAGAAAACTAGAAAAATGTTTGTGTTTTATTGACTTTGCAAAGGCATTTGACTGTGTGCATCATAACAAACTATAGATAACATTGGAAATAATGGGAATGCCAGAATACTTAACTGTACTCATTAGGAACCTGTACATAGACCAAGAGACAGTCATTAGAACAAACAAAGGGATGCATCAAAATCGTATCCTTTCATCTTACTTATTCAATTTGTATACTGGAAAATAACGCAATAGCTGGATTATATTAAGAACATGGCATTAGGATTGGCGGAAGACTCATTAACAAACTGTGATATGCAGATGACACAATCTTACTTTCTAGATGCAAAGAGGACTTAAAGAAAGTACTTAATGATGAAAACCAAAGACTACAGGTTTCAGTATGGAATGCACCTCAAAGTGAAGAAAATAAAAATCTTCATAAATGGATCAATAAATAACATCATGATAAATGGAGTACTGGTGTGGTGCTGTAGGATGAGCACTGGAGTTTAAACCTACTAGACACTCCTCAAAATCCAACACAAGGTCACTATGAGTTTGAAACATGTAACAACAACAAAAACAAGTGGAGAAAAGATTGACATTGTCAAAAGACTTCATTTTGCTTGGATCCACAATCAACA
>NW_006408560.1:17688606-17690606 GCF_000296735.1 Chrysochloris asiatica
GCAGGGCAATGTTTCATTCAGTTGTGGATAGTGTCAATGTGAGTCAGAACTAACTCAATGGCATTTATCCTAGCAATAACAATTATTAGGATATTGATTTTCAAGCACTTTAAATCATTTTGAAGATTTCCAATTTTCCTTGATTCATACTTATATGTATCAATTAATAATATTGATTGCAACTGGTTTTCTCATTTTAATTTGTGCCATACCAGCAAATGAGAGTCCTGAAAGTTTCATTCCATCCACTTCATTAAGGTTGACTACTTAGAGGAGGCAGCTATTCCCCAGTCATATTTTTAGTATCTTGCAACCTGAAAGACTCATCTTCCAGCACTATATCAGACAATGCTTTACTGCTATTCGTAAGGTTTGTTGTTAGGTGCTATTGAGTCAGTTCCCATTCATAGTGACTCTACAGACAACAGAACGAAACAGTCCTGCACCATTCTCACAACTGTTGTTACACTTGAATCCATTGCTGCTGTCACCAAGCCAATCTATATCTTTAGGGTTCTTCCTCTTTTTCACTGACCCTCCACTTTAAAAGCATGATGTCCTTCTCTAGGGACTGACCACTCCTGATAATATTATAATGTTTACACTGGTCAATTTCTTGGGGAAGTGGATCACCCTGTCCTTCTTCCTAGTTTGTCTTAGTCTGGTACCTTCATTGAAACTGGTCCACCATCGGTGATTCTGCTGGTATTTAAAATTCCAGTATCATAACAACACGCAAGCCACCAAAGTCTGTAATGACAGCTTATATACTGTATACCAATTTATGTATCAACCACTAATGTCAAAGATGAAGCAATTGAAGACTTTTACAAACTGCTGAATTCTGAAACTGATAAAACATCCAATCAAGATGTATTCATAATTGCTAACAGTTGGAATTTGAAGGTTGAAAACAAAGATCAGTAACTGTAAAATATGGCCTTGGTGATAGAAATAACATCAGAGATTAAATGATAGAAATTTGCAAAACTTATGAACTATTCATTGGAAATACCTTTTTCAACAATATAGACATTGATTATATATGTGGATCCCTCTGATAGCATATACAGAAATAAAATTGACTACAATTGAGGAAAAAGATGATGGAGAAGCTCAATATTATAGTCAGAGCAAAGCCAAGGGCCACATGAGGAACCATCAGTTGCTCTTAGTGCAAGCTCAAGTTGAAGGTGAAGAAAAATTAAAACAAGCTCTCAAGACCCAAAATATGGTTTTAAATATATCCCACCTAAATTTAGGAACCATCTCAAGAATAGATTTGGCTCAATAAACACTAATGATTGAGGAAGAACTGTAGGATGACAATAAAACATCATACATAAAGAAAGCAAAAGGCCATTAAAAAGGAAAGAAAAGGAAAATAAGAGACTTTTGAAGAGACTGTCAAACTTGCTATTAATTGTAGAATAGTTATAGCAAAAGGAAGAAATGGTGACCTGCAAGAGACGAATAGACAATTTCAAAAGGTGACTTAGCAGTGACACCAGAGATGGAGGCAGAGTCGATGACACGGAGAGAATGGAGCAGCTGGGGACTCTAGACCCAGAGAGGGAGAGGGGCTGTGTGCTGATGACTGGGGAGCAGGCTTACAAGGTATACCCTTTGGTTGGTTGATGATGCAAGGAGAGGATCGTAACCATGGCAACAAAATGTATGATAGGATTAATGTAAAGCTAATGTTTTCCCATGTAAACCATCACATAATTCACAATAAAACATTTTAAAAAAGGTGTCTTAGATTAAGTGAATTATTATAATAAAATGTTCAAAGACCAGGATCCAGAAAACCAAAAGGGAAGAACATCTTTGGCATTTGTAAAGCTGAAAGAAGTGAAGAAAAAATTCAAGCTGTCAGTTGTAATATGAAAAATTCTATGGGCAAAATAAGAAACATGGTGTGTCTGTAGTGTAAGCATGGATTATGAACTACAAGGTCAGGGGTTCAAGCCCTCCATGGGAGAAAGATGAGACTTTCC
>NW_006408560.1:17691306-17697137 GCF_000296735.1 Chrysochloris asiatica
AAAAAGGTCCTGTGCAGCAGCTTTCCTAATGCAACACATCATTTGACTTCTTGACTGCTGCTTCCATGATTGTTGATCATTGACCCAAGAAGAAGGAAGTCAACCACTTTAGGAGATATCATATGACTGAGAACCATAGTACTATAGAAAGAAGTTCAACATGCACCCAAGACTTTGGAGAATAGCAAGGTACCTTTCTTGACTCGATGGAATACCAATTAAGATGTTTCAACAAATGGATGCAAAACTATTACATTCACTCATGTATGCTAAGAAATTTGGAAGACAGCTCCCTGGCCAATCAAATGGCAGACACCCATGCTTGTGCCCACATCAAAGAAAGATGATCAAATGGAGTGTGCAAATTCTTAAATATAAAATTATTTTATAAAATTATAAAACATCATTAATGTCACATGCAAGTAAAATTTTGGTGAAGATACTTTAAAAAGAGCAGCTGCAGTCATACATTGACAAGGAGCTGCTAGAAATTTAAGCTGGATTTGGAAGAAGATGTGGGACAAGGGATATCATTTCTGCTATCAGATGGATCTTGGCTGAAAGCAGAGACTATCAGGAAGATGTATACTTGTACTTTATTGACTCTTAAAAGGCATTGGACTGTGTGGATAAAAATGCCAAGAATGGAACTTATAGAACACTTAATTTTCTCATGTAGAATCTGTATACAGACCAAGAGACAGTTGTTCAAACAGAGCAAGAGAACTCTGCATGAATTAAAATCAAGAAATGTGTGTGTTGGGTTCATATCCTTTCATTATACTTACTCAATCTGTATGCTGAGCAAATAATCCAAGATGAACTACCAATTCATCCTCCAAGTTTGTTTGCTAACTGAGTCCTCACCCTGAGAGGTATTTTTGTAAGTGGTGTTGGTGGTGGTTATGTGAGTTTGTTCTAACTCACAGTGACCCTGTACAGAGGTTCCAATCTTCATGGAAACAGAAAGCCTCATCTTTCTTGTTATTAGCAGCCCAGTTCATATTCCATTATGCTATCAGGACTCCATCTGCAAGCATGATGATAATTTCTCTATATGTTGCTTTTATAAAAATATCTGGGTTATGGGGAGGGATTGCTTGGCAAAGTAATGAAGAAGGCTTATAGTATTAGGGAAATTGTATGGTATATGAAGAACAAAGTATAAGAATTGGAGGAAGACTCATTAACAATGTATAACATGCAGATGACACAATCTGGCTAGCTGAAAGTGAAGAGAACTTGAAGCACTTACTGATGAAGGTCAAATACCACAGTCTTCTGTATTTTGCTTTAACAAAAAGAAAACAAAAATCCTCACAATTGGCTCAATAAGCAACATCATAGTAAATGGGAATAGTGTTGAAGTTGTCAAGTGTTTCCTTTTACTTGGATCAACAATCAATGCCCATGGAAACAGCAGTGAAGAAATCAAACAATGTGTCGTCTTGGGAAAATGTGCTGCATATGATCGCTTTTAAGTGGTAATAAGCAAAGATGTCACTTTAGAGACAAAGATATGCCTTATCAAGCCATGATATTTTTAATCACTTCATATACAGGTAAAAGCTGGACAATAAAAAATGAAGACTGAAGTAAAATTGACGCATTTGAATTATGATGTTGGTGATGAAAAAATGAACTGCTAGATAGTAGAACAAATTTGTCTTGGATGAAGTACAGCCAGAATACTCCTTAGAAGCAAAGATAGTGAGACTTCATCTTATATAGTTTGGATATGTTTTCAGAAGGATCCACTTCCTGGAGAAAGACATCATGTTTGGTAAAGTGAAAGGTCAGCAAAGAAGAGGAAGACATTAAGACGATGGATTGACATAGTGGTTAAAACAATGGATTTAAATATAACAATGATTGTGAGGATGGAGCAAGACTGGATAGTATTATGTTATGGTAAACATAGAGTAACTATGAACTAGAATCTCTTTGACAGATTCCTTTTAGTATTTTGCATCTTAGTATTTAATATAAATAACTAGAATAGATTGAAACAGCTATGCTGAGCTTAAATGTGGAGAACATAGTTAACAGTTAAAAGTCCTAGGGGATGTGGTGGGTGATTAATAACTAATGGTGTGCTGCTATAGGATAAGCACTGGACTGTTAACTGCAAGATCAGTGGTTCAAACCCAGTAGCCACTCCTTGAAATCCCTATACAAGGCTACTATGAGTTGGAACAAACTAGACAGCACTTAACATCAATGATGTTCAAACATTTCAAGAGCTAATGATTAAGAGCCAATGGTATTGAAAGAAGTAGTACAATGTGCACTGAATGCGTCGGTAAAGAACAAGACTTCGGGAATTGATGGAATATAAATAGAAATCATTCAACAAACTGATGCAGCACTGGAGGCATTCACTCATCTATACCAAGAAATTTGGAAGACAGCTACCTGGCCAACTGGTTGGGAGAGATTCATATCTGTGCACATTCCAATGGAATGCAAAAATCATCAGACACATGATTTTCATATTGCATGCAAGTAAACTTTTGCTAAAGATAATTTAAACATGGCTAAAGTAGTACATTGATAGGGAGATGCCAGAGTTTCAGGCCAGATTCATACAGGGACATGGAATGAGGGATATCATTGCTGGCATCAGACAGATCTTGGCTGAAAGCAGAGAATACCTGAAAGAATGGCTGTTGGCAAGTGCCATTGAGTTGGTTCTGACTCAGAGACCATGTATAGGGTTTCTGAGGAGTGGCTGGTGAGTTTGAAACACTGGCCTTGCAGTTAAAACTGACCTTATGGTCTAGTGCTTATTCTACAGTGCTGGAAGATGTTGCAAAAGCTTTTGACTGTGTGTATCATGACAAGATATAGATAACATTGTGGAGAATAAGTATTCCAGAACACCTTATTATGATCATGAGGAACATGTACATACACAAAGAGGCAGTGTTTTGAACAGAACAAGGGGATACCAAATAGTTTTAAATCAGGAAAGGTGTAAACCAAGGTTGTATTCTTTCACCATATTTATTCAATCTGTATGCTGAGCAAATAATCCGAGAAGATGGATTATATGAATAAGAATGAGGTGTTAGGATTGGTGGAAGACACATTAACAACCTGTGATAGGCATTTGGTAATACAACTTTGCTTGTTGAAAGCAAAGAGGACTTAAAATATTTTCTTTTAAAGGTCAAAGACTACGGTTTTCAGTATGGTTGCACCTCATTGTAAAGAAAATAAAAATCTTCACAACTGGACCAATAAATAACATCAGGATAAATGGAGAAAAGATCAAAGTTGTCAAAGACTTCATTTTGCAGGGAAGCAGCAGTCAAGACATCAAATGATGTATTGCATTAGGTAATTCTGCTGCACAAGACCTCTTTAAATTGTTCAAGAGCAAAAGATGTCAGTTTGAGGACTACGGTGTGCCTGATCTAAACCATGGTATTTTCAATAACCTCATATGCATGTGAAAGTTGGTCAGTGGATAAGGAGGACTGTAGAATAATTGATGCATCTGAGTTATGGTGTTGTAGAAGAATATTAAAAGTACCATCGACTGCCAAAAGAACAAATTAATCAGTGTTGGAAAAAGTACAGCTAGAAAGCTCCTTAGAAGCCAAGATGGCCAGATTTCATCTCTTATAATTCAGGCATGGTGTTAGGAGAGACCAGTGTCTGGAGAATGACATAATGCTTAGTAAAGTAGAGGGTCAATGGAATAGAGGACGACCCTCAACAAGGTGAATTGGTACAGTGGCAGCAGCAATGGGCTCAAGTGTAGGAACACTGTGAGTTTGTCACAGGTATTGGAAGTGTTTCATTCTGTTGTGCATAAAGTTGTTATGAGTAGGTATCAATTCAAAGGTACCTAACAACAACAACAACAACAAAATAACAACAACCCACATCAATGTAACCCTGGTAGTGCAGTGATTAAGTGCTCAGCTGCCAACTGTTGGTCAGTGGTTTGAACCCACCATTTGCTCTCTAGGGAAAAATGTAGCACTCTGCTTCCATAAAGACTAGCTTTGGAAACACCATGAGCAGTTCTACTCTGTCCTTCAGAGTAGTTATGAATCAGAATCAATTCTATAACAATTGGGTAAGCAGTTTTGGCTTACCCACATCAGAGAAGCAGAAGGGATATGCTAAAAGCAAGGTTTCTATATGTAGAGGGTGGAAATGAACTGAAAATGAAGAATAATATATAATCTGCATTCTGGTTCTGAAATTTCAGTTCTTTCTAAATCAAACATAGACTTCTGGTGCTGTGGGTCAATGCGCTAGATAGACTGCAAAGTCACTCTGAACCACAAGGTGGGCAGTTCAAGCTCACCAGATGCTCCTCAGAAACCCCATACAAGGTTGTTATGGGTAGGAACTGACTTGATGACACTTAACAACTACAACAACAACAAATACTGGTAAAGCCATTCTAAGGTCTTTGTTTCTGATACTTTCTTGAGTTCCTTCCTTGATGGAGCCTTCTAAAGTGGTCTTTATGTGGAGCAAATTTTGGTAGAAAAATGAATGCCTATCTACAATTTCAGCTTTGTTAATCACTTGTAATTAATTGCTTCTTTTCTTTTGTGTCTACTTCTCTGAGTGGTACAAACAGTGAACGCTGGACAACTAATGGGAAAGTTGGAGGCTGGAGTCCACCCAGAGGCACTCCTGAAGAAGGGAACTTTGAAAGAAGACTTGGTGATGAACTTCCAAAAAATCAGCAGTTGAGCACAGTTCTAAAATCAGTCCTGGAGCACATCTCTACTCTAAAATATATGAGGTCACCATGAGTGAGACAGAGTAAACTCAATGGCAACTCTTCATCCACCAACCCCCCTTCTGTGTATCTAATACTTTCTAGTTTAGAATTGCAAGTTCCTTTGATTTCTCCCATGACTGCCCAGTGCATCTCAGTTTGTCCCAAATGAACTTGGCAAGCTAAAGGTCCTGCCTGACTTTCCCACTACATGCAACTGCAGGCTTGCTCTCTATTCACTGACTGTAGTCATGAGTATTGTGTGGGGTTCCTGTTTGAAGCCCTTTCAGCTTCTTCACACATCTGCAGCTTTGTTTTAGAGACTGTCTCTTGTTGTAGTGTTTATTCTCATTTGTGGTAGAAATATGGTGAATATTGCCTATGCTTCTTTATCTGAGTGAAATGCCTGATAATTGCCCAGTTTAAACCTTTTGCTGAAGTTTTATTTATTTATTTTTTCACAGTATCCTTATTTCTGATGGAAACATTTTTCTGTATCTGTACATTTCTTCAAGGTATTCATATATAAGGAGTTCTTTATTTGTGCAGATTTGCTCAAAGATATGTTTATTAAACATTTTTCTCACTGTTACTGGTTTGGGGACGGTTTCACTTTTTGATGTCTGTTTATTCAAAGTTTCTGATGAAAGGATGGAAATCCATTATCCCTACATCAACCAGGCCATTTACTAGGTTTTGTGACTGTATTTGCTACCCTGGTGTCTTACAGAAATGTATTCTTCTTTTTTAAAAGGATTTTACATCTTTAAGTTTCTTCAGTGTGTACTCCCCAAAGAACAAGTCTCATCTATCCCTGAAATGTATTTAATGCTCTTCATATTTGTAGCTCCTCATTTTCCTATGTAGTTTCTGCTAAGAATGCAGATTTGATACAACAGGCCTGAAGTTAGAGACGTTTCTTTATATATAGGTTGATGCACTGATTCTCAGATAATTTGCTGAAAATTTTTCATACTCTTTACCTTAGTTAAGTGTTTAATTTTTGTGTAGTCTATTAAAGAGAATGGAAATTTTTATAATAAAACACTGTACTAAAAGGATTTAGGAAGAAAGGCCAATG
>NW_006408560.1:17697682-17718491 GCF_000296735.1 Chrysochloris asiatica
TAGACAGAAAGGAAGCCATTGAGTAGAACAGGGGAACACTGAATGGTGTGAATTAGGAAAAGTGTACACCAGTGTTACATTCTTTCACCATACATATTCAATATGTATGCTGATTATATAATCTGAGAAGCTGAATTATTTGAAGAAAAATGTGGTTTCAGGATTGGAGGAAGACTCATTAACAACCTTTGATATGCAGATGATATAACCTTGCTTGCTGAAGATGAAGAGGACTTAAAATACTTACTGATAAAATTAAAGACCACAACATTCAGTATGGATTGCACCTCAGTGTAAAGAAAACAAAATATTCGCACCAGTTGACCAATTACCAACATCCATATATATGGAGAAAATTTGAAGTTGTCGAAAACTTCATTTTGCTCAGATCAACCATCAACACTCAGGTAAGAAGCAGACAAGAAATCGAACGACATATTGCATTAGGCAAATCTGCTTTATGAGACCTCTTGAAAATGTTCAAGAGCAAAGATATCAGTTTGAGGACTAAGATATGCCGTATCCAACCCATGGTATTTCAATAACCTCATATGCATGCAAAAGTTGGACAATGAATAAGGAGGACCATAGATGAATTAATGCATAAGTTATGGTGTTAAAGGAGAATATTTGAAGAACCATGGACTGCCAAAAGAACAAATGGGTCTGTGTTAGAGGTACATCCAGAATGCTCCTTGGAAACCAGGACACCCAGACATTGTTTCTCATACTTCAGACATTTTATCAGGAGAGACCAGTCCCTGGAGAAGGATATCATGTTTGGTAAAGTAGAGGATGGGAGAAAAAGATGAAGACCCCACCAAGATGGATTGGCACAGTGGCAGCAGTAATTGGCTCAGGCGTAGCAAATTATGAGGTTGAAAAGACCAGGTGTATTTTCTTCTGCTGCACATAGGGTCACTATGAGTCAGTACTGACTTGGTGACAACTAACAACAACAACATCAATTTCCTTCCACCAGATCTCTAATAACTTGGTAAGACCCTACCAGCTTTTCTTGAGTTGTTGTGTTTCTGCCCAATGGTTGTCTGTTTACCCCAATAAAGTGGGAAAACACACATTTTGCTTAAAGGTCTGCCTTATGGTATTTCAGAAATATCTCTGAGCCACAAAAGTTCATTTCTTGGTACTGAATTGGTAAGCAGAAATATGTAAACCATGCCTAGGGATTTTCATGCCCAGTCATATGTTCCCCTTTTATCTATATAAGTACCCAGGTCCTCAGAGTTTCTGAAAAATTCAGAGGTAGAAGGCTTCAAGGAGGAAATAGTGAACTTCTTCCTAATGGGTGGAGGCCAGTTTAGCAATTATTTGGAAAAACAATAATTCTAACTGCATATGCACCTTGATTTGTGGAGCAATTAATAAAAAAATTATGACCTTAGAGTTTTATCTTATTTTGAGGAAAATCCACCAACTATACACTCACCATTTTAGTAAGATTCAGATTTTTTTTTTTTTTTCGTATTTTCCCTATCCTCTTTCACAGGAAAAGAAAATAAATACTTGAAAACAAATGAGAGGACAAATATTGTATGAGACCACTATTGTACAAACTCAAGAAAAAGGTTTTCATGCTAAGGTGAGGGACACCTTAGTCCTCAAGCTGACATCTTTGCTCTTCAACACTTTAAAAAGTTCCTGTGCAGCAGATTTGCCCAATGCAATACGTCGTTTGATCTCTTGACTGCTGTTTCCATGAGTGTTGATAGTTGATCCAAGAAGAATGAAGTCCTTGACAACTTCAATCTTTTCTCCATTGATAAGAATGTTGTTTATTGGTCCAGTGGTGAGGATTTTTGTTTTCTTTACATTGAGATGTAATCCATACCGAAGGCTGTGCTCTTTGATCTTCATCAGTAAGTGTTTTAAGTTCTCTTCACTTTCAGCAAGCAAAGTTGTATCATTTGCATATCGCAGGTTGTTAATGAGTCTTCCTCCAATCCTGATGCCACATTTTTCTTCAAAGAACCCAGCTTCTCGTATTGTTTGCTTAGCATATAGGTTGAATAAGTATGGTGAAAGAATACAACCTTGTCGCACACCTTTCTGAATTTTAAAACATTCAGTGTTCCCATGTTCTGTTTGAACAACTGCCTCTTGGTCCAGGTAGATTCCTCATGAACACAATTAAGTGTTCCAGAATACTAATACTTCTCAATGTTGTCCATAGCTTGTCATGATCCACACAATTGAAAGCCTTTGCATAGTCAATAAAGCACAGGTAAACATCCTTCTGATTTTCTCTGTTTTCAGTTAAGATCCATCGGACATCAGCAATAATATCCCTCGTTCCACAGCCTCTTCTGAATCTGGCTTGAACCTCTGGAAGTTCTCGGTCAATGTATGATTGTAGCCATTTCTGTACTACCTTTAGCAAAACTTTACACGCATGAGATATCAAAGAGATTGTGCGATGATTTCTGCATTCTGTTGGGTCACCTTTTTTTGGAATGGGCACAAAATACGGATCTCTTCCAATCAGTCACCCAGATAGCTGTCTTCCAAGTTTCTTGGCAGAGATGAGTTAGTGCCTCCTGTGCCGCCTCACTTTCTTGAAAGATTTCAATTTTTATTCCATCAGTTCCTGGTGCTTTGTTCTTTGCCAATTCCTTCAATGCACCTTGGACTTCCTTCCTAAGTATCATTGGCTCTTGATCATATATTACCTCTTGAAGTGGTTGAACATTAACCATTTCCTTTTGGTGCAGTGATTCTGTGTATTCTTTCCATCTTCTTTGGATGCTTTCTGAATCATTCAATAATTTGCCCAGAGAATCTTTCAATAATGAAAGTTGAGGCTTGAATTTTTTCTTCAGTTCCCCCAGCTTGAGAAATGCTGAGCGTGTTCTTCCTTTTTGGTTTTTTGATTCCAGATCTTTGCACAATTAGTTGTAATATTTGGCTTTATCTTCTCGAGTTGATCTTTCAAAATTTCAGTTCAGCTCTTAGACCTCCTCATCTCTTCCATTTTCTTAAGCATCTCTATGCTGGAGTGCAAGTTTCAGTGTCTCTTCTGACATCCATTTTGGCTAGAAGCAAATACTATTATGGACATAACCCTGCAACAACAATGTTCTATGAGTAGATGAAGGACAAATACACAGGCTAAATGAGTATGGGAGGGAGAGTGGGGTTATGTTAACAAATATATAAGGTTTAAAAGAGGATATTTGTACTTGGATATTTACCTTCACTGCAAACACACTGATGAATGTGGTGGACCATTTGTTGTTGCAAGTGCCATCGAGTCGGGATCCAACTCATAGTGACCCTGTACAGGGTTTCCAAGGAGCAGCTGGTGAGTTAGAACTGCTGGCCTTAATTCTCCAAACTGACGTTGCAGTTTACTGTATTAACTGACAACCCCACACCAGAAGTCATAAAGGGGGTAAAATGATGTAAACTTCTTAGACATTACCAAACACCTTGAAGCAAAGGATGCTGTGCCTGAGGGACACCAGGGTCAGTTGGCATAACACAGTCCTCAATGTTCTATATGTGACTGCGTATCTATTGGAATCTTAAAATCTCATGACTGGCCATCTAAGGTGCAACTAATGACTTCTCCATGCGCACAAGAAAGAAGAGTGATAAAAATTGAAGATGCTTGCAATCAATTAGTCCAATGGACTAATGGAACATGTGAATATCAGTTTCCATGACTCTGAAACCAGAAGAACTAGATGGTGCCTGATTACCACTGCCAACTGCTCTGAAAGGGATCACAATAGAAAGTCCTAGATAGAGTGAGAGAACTTGTGGAATAAAACTCAAAATTATAAAAAAGACTGGGCTTATTGATCAGAAAGAGACCAGAGGAATCTGAGATTGTGTCCCTCTCAACCATCCTTCAGATCTGGAATAGAACTTACCCATGTGGCCCAATTTTCAGCCAAATGGTACATAGGTATATAGGGGGGACAGCAACATTAGGAAAGTATGCTCATCATGGTATATGGTCCACCACTTGAGATAGAAGGCGAATATTTACCAAAGGACAAAGTTGAGAAAGGTTGGAAAGGAGAATGGAACGGACAAAAGATCCACAGGGAATAAATGGGATAACTGTTGTTAAATGGAGGGAATTGCAATCACTGAGAGGAAACAAGGTGTGTGGTTTGTTGAATGTAAAACTGATGATCTTCTCTGTAAACCTTCACTCAATTCATAATAAAAAGTTAAAAATAAAACACAACGCAAACATACAATAGAAGCCCTCTCACTGAACTTACTGGGTTGTTAGTTGATGTTTCCAAAAAATCTTTCAGAGCAGAAAATAAAAAGAATGACACATAAAACTTACATGTTTTATTTCAGCTTAAACATTAAAAAATATATGCATCTATAAACTGGAGTATGGTGGCTCTGTAAGATAAACACTAGACTTCATACCAGAAGGTTGTTGGTTCAAGCCCATTGCTCCTCAGGATAAATATTAAGTTTTCTATTCCCACAAATATTTACAGCCTCAGAAACCCTATACAGGACTGAAACTGACTTGTCAGCACTTAGCAAAAGTATATTTATAAATATTTTAATTTAGGGATAAGGGTTTTCCTATGAGTATTTGAATATTAGTTGGAGCTTTTTAGGGTATATATATCACAAGCCTGACCATGATGCATTAATTAAATTCTAAACAATTTAAAGATTATCAGGAATTTAGAGACACTGGCAAAATTATTCAGAGACACAAGCACATAACACATCTAAGTTTTTTAAAACTTTGTTTTCTTCTGTGATTCTTCTACTAACATTTTCTTTTCAAAGCACTCGATTTGACTGTATTGGAAACAATTACTCTCTTATGTAATCATACCTCACCATATTACATAATACAAAAGCATATTTCAGAAATAGAATAGAACAGTAAGTACAACCATTTTAAATGGTTTTAACAAACTGTTGTATGCAGGAAAAATAGAAAGTAATCTATGAGGTTTGAGGGTTCATTGCGGCTTGGAATCAGTGGTTTTACAGAGAAAAGAGAGCATGTTGGTTACTCTAGTATATGAAACATTTCCCCCACTTATATGTAATTTGCATGGTCACCCAATTAATTGTAACATAGTCTAATATTTTTGTGATGCAGTATGATTTTTAATAAGTATGGAAATTTTTATTTTGGTATGGGTGAGGAAGTGGGTAGCAAAAGGGTATGTTGTTGTTAAGTGCCATCGAGTCGGTTCCAACTTATAGTGACCCTGTGTAGGGTTTCTGAGGAACAGCTGGTGGGTTTGAACTGCTGACTTTGTGGTTTGCAGGTCAGTGCTAATCCTTCAGCACCACAGCAGGAGTGGACAGTTATTAACTCTTGGTTAACTAGGTAATTCACCCAAACCCCTTTGTCAGCAGATGAATTTCAATTCATATCAACCTTGTATAAGGTTTTATGAGGCTGTGAATCTTTTGGGAGCAGAAAGCCTAATGTTTCTCTCAAGGAGTGGCTGGTTGGTTTTTGAACTCATAACTTTGTAGTTAGCATTCCAGTGCTTTATCTACAGTACCACCAGGGCTCCTTTGGCAATTCACATGTTAACAAAAAGATTTTCAAGGTGAAAAACTCAAGACCCATCAGTTTGAACAGTTTTAAATAATTTACCTGAAATTACATATCTTGAAAACTACAGACATAGAATTTGAAATTAATTATGTTTAGGGTTCATAGTCTCAATTATTAAAATAAAAAAGCTACAGTCATGTAAGTTTTTTGTTATGAGCACTGAAGGAGCTCTGGTAGCGTAGTGGTTCCAAATTGGGCTGCTAACCTCAAGGTCGGCAGTTCGAAACTGCCAGCTGTTCTGCGGGAGAAAGATGAGGTTTTCTGCTTCCGTAAAGATTCGCAGCATCAGAAACCCTGTGCAGAGTCACTATGAGTTGGAACCGACTCCACGGTACTTAACAACAACAACTGATGGCTTAGGGCCATTCCTGCCTCTTCAGAGCATTTACCTTCCTCCTGAGAAATAAGTATGAAAATGTCATAAAGAAGCAAAGCCAAAGATATTATATTAAATTTATAAATTAAAAAATCAACAATGCCAGTAATATTGACCAATGTTTTTGTTACTGGAAAATCTACTGTCCTGTTATTGAAAATCTGCTTTCCTTGTAAGGCCCTGTTCAAAGTTTGACTCCCCTTGTCCCATTTACTCCAATGCTTTCTTTTGTTCTCTCAGAAGGAATTAAATACTTCTTCCTTTGTTTCTCATACTCCTGTGTTTAAATGCTTTTAACAGGTCTGATAATCTTCTCCTAACATTATTTTTCATTGTCTTTCCACATAGCTGCTCTCCTACCTCCATAAACTCTCAATTTATTCATCTTACTTTTTCACTGAGTTTCAATCTGACGCACAGTGTATTTACTGTGAATGCCTGTATTCTGGATAAGATTCTTCTAGCAACCTTAGCCTTATTTTCTACATCCAACAAGAAAAGCAATCCTTGTCTTCTGTTCAGCTTGGATATTGTATTTTAACTTGAAAAACTTTCATGTTTCCTCTTTTTGTCCTTTTATGTCCAGGCACCATACACTGTAGCTTATAGAGTAGTCTGCACTTTTTTCTAGAATGAGAGGAAAGAAAAAGGCAACAGTGGTCTTAATCTTTGGACACATGGTCTGTCATATATAGACTGATAAAGGCACCAAGAAAATGTCATGCCTTTGATTTCTCGTATGAGAAATTAAATTAAATTAAATTCTATAATTTTCTTCAGACCACTTTTGTTGCCACAGGGACTCCTAGGACTCTTTTCAATGCAATCTTCACCTCCTGGTTTCTCAGACTGTAAACAAGGGGATTCAGTAGGGGAGTAACCACAGTATAGGTGACTGCTACCAACTGATCATTGTCGGAGGCAGACTTGGACTTGGGCCGAAGGTAGATGACAGAGGCACAGCCATAGTGGACAAAGACCACAGTAAGGTGGGAGGCACAGGTGGCAAAGGCCTTCCTCTTGCCCTCAGCTGAGGGGATCTTCAGGATGGTGTTACCAATGAATCCATAGGATATGAGAATTAACAGAAAGGGCACCATGATCACCAGGATGCTGAGGCTGAAGAGTGCTAGTTCTTTTATGTGGGTGTCTGTGCAGGCCAACTTGATAACAGGTGCCATGTCACAGAAATAGTGGTTGACTCTATTGGGGCCACAAAAAGGCATGCCACAGATGAGGTTGGTGGCCACCAAAGCAATTAAGAAGCCTGTGGCTCCTGACAGAGAAACCAACCCCAGTCCAAGTCTTTTGTTCATGATAAGTGTATACCTCAAGGGATGGCAGATTGCCACATAGCGATCATACCCCATTACTGCAATGAGAAAGCAGTTGGTACAGGCAAAACCAAGGAAAAAGAAGAGCTGAGTGGCACAGGCCACAAAGGAGATAGTCTTGGTGGAAGAGACCAGGTGAACCAGCAGCTGAGGGATGATGACGAATGTATAACAGGATTCAGAGAAGGAAAGGATGAATAGAAAGCCATACATGGGCGTGTGTAGTGTCTGGCTGAAGCGAATGACAGTCATGATGGTTGCATTGGCCATCAGAATTGTCAAGTACAGTAGAAGGAAAGTGACAAAAAGCAGCAGCTGGAGCTTCTCTAGGCTGGAAAATCCCACCAGGATGAACTGTGTGACCACAGTAGTTCTATTGAAACCTTGCATCTGACAAACTTCTTTCTGTGGATGACGAAACAATAACTATGGTCACAATAAGAATATTCCCCTAAGGCCTTTAAGTAGCATACTGTCCAACAGCCTCCCCCCCCAATAAAAACATTGTTATTGAGTCTATTTTAATTCATGGCAACCCTATAGGACACAGTAGAACTGTTCTATAGGGTTTTCCAAACTGTAAATCTTTAGAGTAGTAGACCGCCACATTTTTCTTCTGTAGAGTGGCTGGTGGGTTCAAACCACCAACCTTTGGTTAGCAGCCAAGCATTTAGTCACTGAGCCATCATTTTGTTATATTGTCAGATCTATAACATAGATATATTCTTTGATGATTTTTATAAGAAACAATTTTCCATAATTGGTGGTGATACTATTATAGAAATATCTCAAAGATAAAAGAAGTAGATATATAATATACTCAGAGACTACTTAATTGCATGATAAAATTCTCCATTATTCTAAGTTACAAGACAGGATGCAAAGCCCTATTTCTAATAAGGTTAGAGATAATTTTGCTTTTCTTTCTTTTATATTTTCACGTTTCCTAGTGTTTAGCAATAAGCATATGTTAGTTTTATGATTCTAAATATCCTTTATGTAATCCAGACTATTTTAATCTCTTTTTGGCAGCTGTCCAAACATAAATAAGGTTAATTTGCTGCTTCTTAAAAAAAGATGCTGTTATTTCAGAAGTGAAAAACAAATTGCTTTTGGAATACTCAAATACATAAATTATGCATGCCATTTCTAACATCTGTTTGTACTATGATTACTGGTAGCACACTAAGCTTGTGCTTTGATCATTTAGCATCACATCAGTAGTTTGCTGAAAAAAAAGGGTCAGTAGTCAGTGACCAAACAAAATCAGCAGGCAGGTACAATGAGAAATGCACTTAAAAAAAAAGTTAAATAGTAATCCCTTGCTGAGAACAGTTAAGGATCCAACCCCTTTCTTTTGAGATACATCATAAGGCATTTTGAGGAGTCAGGATAGAAGTGATTTGAGGAAGGAAGAGAGATTTTTCATGTTATGATTAGAATACACATTTCCATTATTATTATTATTTTTTGCCAGTGGAATGGTCGTACAAATGGTTTGTGCTTGAGCTCTGGTAGTGTAGTGGTTACAAATTGGGCTGCGAACCTCAAGGTCGGCAGTTCTAAACTACCAGCTGTTTGCGGAAGAAAGATGAGGCTTTCTGCTCCTGTAAAGATTTGCAGCCTCGGAAACCCTGTACAGGGTCACTATGAGCCGGAACCAACTCCACGACACATAACAATAACAACAACAATTAACCTATAGGTTGGAAATTTGATTCTACCCAGCAATGCTATTGAAGAAACATTCATGAAGACTGCAACCAAGAAAATTCTGTGAAGCAGTTCTACTGCGTAATACATGGAATTACTCTTATTTGGAATAGACCGAATAGTTAACGCGTTTGTTTATGTTTTTTGATCTATGGCGGGTGGCGCTGTGGGTTCAATGCGCAGGACTGCAAAATCGGCTTGAACAGCAGCCACTCGTCGGAAATCCGTTATGGGTCGGAACCGATTCGACGGCACTTAACAACAACAACAATTTTGATCTTAGGGACAAAATAGCCACAACATTCACCCTAATTTGTTTTAGGAAATGGACCATCTCTCCTATCTTCTCTCTGCATCATGCCTTTTCAAACTTTCTATCAGTACAGATGAGGGGAAGCAGATGCAAGTGTTTCTTAAAAGCAAAATTGCTCAGGAACTAACTTCAAACATTACCTTCTGTTAAGTTTCATAATGTGCCATTTAATAATATGTGTTTTCATTTAGAGAAAAAATATTACCATGTCTAAATTATTTTATTGCTATACATATTCAGAAAATACAAAAACACAAATTTTAAAAAGAGATAAAATCTCTTCTTGTTCCATATTTTCTTTTTTAACTTGCTGTGCATTTTTAGCACTCTTAGCTTTTAAAACAGCAATATGAAATAACAGCTTTTGGAAGCTATACTGTAGTCTTTCATTTATGGGTCTACAGCCATTTGCCCCGACTACATAACGCTATTTTTAATCTCTTCTTCTCCCCATTATAGTCTCAAGGTATTAGTTTTCCTTCGAAATAATGCTTTACCCCTCAACTAAGTTTTCATATTCCCATACCTTAACTTAAAAAAACAACAAAAAACCCACTCTTGTATTTTGTATTCAGTTTCCATTATATCTCAAATTGCATATACATATGTTGTTGTTGTTAAGTGCCGTCGAGTCGGTTCCGACCCATAGCGACCCTGAACAGGGTTTCCGAGGCTGTAAGTCTTTACGGGAGCAGAAAGCCTCATCATTCTCCCGCGGAGCAGCTGGTCGTTTCGAACTGCTGACCTTAAGGTTCGCAGCTCGATTCGTAACCACTACGCTACCAGAGCTTCATATAGCACATGAAATTACACAATACACAATAGGGCAGGTACAACTGTTCCTGCAGTACAAAATGAAAAATTGAGAAACAGAAGTTTTTAAATCAGTCTGGAAAAGGTTTTCTGATTCCAGACACTAGGCTTTAAAATTTTAAGCTCTAAGTTTTCCTTTTAAGACTTTCTTTAAGACTTCCTATTCCATTTGTGGAGTCCTGGTGTGGTGCTGTGGGCTAATGCGACAAACTGCAAAGTCGTTTGAACTGCAAGGTCGGTGGGTTCAAGCTCACCAGCTGCTCTTTGAAACCCTATACAGGGTCGCTATGGGCACTTAACAACAACAACACTTTCATTTGTGGGGCTGTGGGTTAATGAGCTGGACTGCAATGTCGGTTTGAACCCCAAGGTTGGCAGTTCAAGTTCAGGAATCGTTCCTTGGAAAACCCTATATAGGGTCGCTAGGGGTCGGAACCGATGTGATGGCACATAACAGCCAACAGCAACATTCCATCTTATCTCGCCTTTTATACCATCTTGTCTACATGTTTTCCTTGAACTCTGAGATGTTGTTGTTGTTGTTGTTATGTGCCGTGGAGTCGGTTCCGACTCATAGCGACCCTACGCAGGGTTTCCGAGGCCGTAAATCTTTACGGGAGCAGACCGCCTCATCTTTCTCCCATGGAGCGGCTGGTAGTTTCGAACTGGTGACCTTGCGGCTCGCAGCCCGGCTCGCAGCCCAATTCGTAACCACTACGCTACCAGAGCTCCTTGAACGCTGAGATACAGATTCTCAAATCACGTATCCCATAAGGGGTCTCAGTGTGGTGCTGCGGTTATTGCGCTGGACAGCAAGGTCCCTTTGAACCTCAAGGTCAACAGCTCAAACTTACCTCGGAAACCCTACACGGGGTCGCTTTGTGTCATAACCTACTCGATGGCAAGTAACAGCAACAACATACTACTTAAAGTTAGTCTTCCTTAGTTTTCCGTTTCCTTCCTAAAAATGCTTTCTTTTACTTTGGAAATAAGTGTCTTTTATGTCCTTCACATTTCCTCAGCAAGTCCAGTAAGATCAAAGTTCCTAATTATTGTTTATTCCACTTTTGAGAAAATTTGAATATAAGGCTTTACTTTATCACTAGCAATAGGAAGAAACGTGCCTCTGAGACGTAGAAGAAGCAAGCCTCTGAGATGTGAACATTCAAGATGATATTTATTTGTTGAGTTAATGAATAAAAGAAATCATCAATTCACAGTAACGTTTTCAATACATGATTGCGCTTTAAGAGTTTAGTTATATCAAATGCATCCTATTTTGGCTACAAACCATGGTACTATTTTTGACCTTTTTCTCATTCAACATAATGCCATGAAGTCTATATAAGTTTAAGTCTATGGATCATTACCTTGATATAATGAAAATAAAGAGTACTATTTTCTTTTATTACTTGTACCTCCTTAGTAGTCCTGGTAGTACACTGGGTTAAACATTGAGCTGTTAACCACAAGGTTTGTAGTTCAAACCCACAGGAGAAAGATGAAACTACCTACTACCATAAAAATGTACAATTCTGGAAACCCTATGCAGCCATTCTACTCTATCCAGTAGGGTTGCCATGAGTTGGAATTCACTCCAAGGCAGTGGGATTGGGTTTGTATTTCTTCATACTCTAGTATATGTGTTGCTGATGTTAGGTACTGTTGAGTCAGTTCCTTCTCACAGTGACCCTGTGCCCAATAGAAAGAAACAGTACGCATAAGCTGTCTTAATAGGTCAGCTTCTTTCCCCTTCAATTAGCATTTTAGATCACAATATATTTCATTAGCATTTTTATTCAGAACACGGACTTAGACACCAGAATGCTGCAGTGTGAATCCTGCATCTGCCACTTAGATCTATAAACTTCAATATGATTCAGTAGATTTGTGAAACAGATTCATAAATGATACTTATTCAATAGATCTGTAAACTATAAATAATAGTGTATGCCATATAGAGTTGTTATAAGATTTACATAATATAAGTAAAGTGCTTGGAACAGTGTTTATCACATATATTAGATTTTATTATCATTGTTGCACATATTCATAACTGTTGGAGTTGAAAGACAAATAGTCTGGCTTTGATACCCAAATACAAAGAAAACCCTGAATCAGGACAGGTTTACATTGTATTTGACTCATAAATTCACATGATTGCAGTTCTTTAATGAGTCTATCTCTCATTTATCATCTAAGGAGTCCTATGTCATCTTGGTTATTTTTTATGATCTTACTACAATTGCTCTTTATTCTTGTGAATTCAGGAGGAAGGGAAACACTCATAAAACATTGGACATAAGGATATGGAATTCCTGTATAGGAAGGAAATAGATTGATCAACACCTGGGAGAGGGGTAGAGTAGGAGGACCCAGGCTAAGATGATGGAGTGAAGGAAATGCAATAGCAAGGGCTGCTTTGAATCTCTTGTAGATGAAATAGTCAAAATGTGTTAGGATGAAGGAAAGGAAAAGAGAGTGTTGAGAATGTCACATTATCTTATAATCTAGTCTGTTGCTTCTCCCAGAGTCCTAATTGTTTTTACTTTCAGGATCCTACTCAGAAATTCAGAATAATCCCGCTATAATACCTGCACCATTCAACATTTCCCAGCTTGTTGGCTAATGTAAAGACTATAACATGTAAGGAGTTGCCTGGTGTGAGGCATGTTTATATGTTCAATATTCATCATCTATACTATGAATCACTTGCTTAGATATTTCTAGAAACAGATTTTGCAGAAAACAATATGCTTGCCTTGAATTACATTTTGACCTCGCAATATGGTAGACTTAGCAGTGAGGCAAGTACCCTTTTCTAAGAAGACTAAATTACAACTATCCTCATCATAACATTTACACATTGAACTGAATCTGCCTGTATGTTTAACTCCCTCTATATATGATACTCTTATTATGAGCCAAGACCATGTGTTTTATTAATAATTGAACCCTCAGTATTTAGCATAGTTTTTGGCTACCTGTGGGTCCAGTGGTTTTGAACTAGAGTCTAAAAAAATTAAATAATATGCTCAAATAGTAAAGTATGTACCAGAAGTTAAGTTTCTAAATTCCTAATCTGTTTTATTCACCATGTCATCTATTCTTTATTTTGTCAGAAGAATGTCTGCCCATGTTCTTTTTCTAAGAGACTAAAACATAGTTATTTTTTATATTGCTTGTCCAAGCAAATCTTATTTTTTCTCATTTCTGGATTATCTGGTAGTATCCAATTTTAATGAGGGTTGCTATGAGTTGGTACTGATTCCATGGCACTAACAACAACAACATATTCTATCTAAACCTCAGATTAGAGGGATGAGAGTAAAAAAACAACAGGGAGAGTGAAAGGCAAGTCAAGGACGTGGCAGAAACGCTGAGAAGAAGGGGAAGGTCAAGGGGGTACTGCTTAATTTTAATCAAAGTTTTTAAATTTTTAATTAAAAATTTTTAATCTGCTTTCAGTTGTTGTTGTTAAGTGCCTTCGAGTCGGTTCCGACCCATAGCGACCCTGTACAGGGTTTCCGAGGGTGTAAATCCTTACGGGAGTAGAAAGCCTCATCTTTCTCCCGCGGAGCAGCTGGTAGTTTCGAACTGCTGACCTTATGGTTCGCAGCCCGATTCGTAACCACTACGCTACCAGAGCTCATCAGCTTTATTTTTGCATGTGGGTGTGACTCAAACAAGTATTTGGCTATACTTGTCCAATGTAAACTATACTCTTGGCCACAACCATAAGACTACTTTTGTATCTCATCTCATACTGTTTCATGTATATATTATCTGTTCTCTTCTTTAGTCAAATGATTCTCAAGGGTTCCTTTATGTCCCATCTTCTTCAATAAGCTTTCATTGGCTAACAGAACCAATACAGTTTTCCTCTTCATAACACCTTTGACTGTCAAACTGCTGTCAAGTCGATTCCAACTCATGGCAATGCATGCTTCATAGGATTTTCGATGACTGATATTTGGAAGTAGTTCTTGTTTTTTGAGAAGCCTTGTGTGGTTTCAAACCTCCATTATTTCAGTTTTCAGCAAATTTTGTTAATAATTTTCAAGGTCTCTGATATGTGTATATTCAAATTAACTATAAAGTAATACAAGACAGTATCTAACATATTTATCATATAAATACTGAACATGATTGGCTACTAACAGAAAGACTGGAGTTTAGCATCCACCCAGAGGATCCTTGGAAGAAAGATTTGATTATCTACTTCCTTCTGAAGAATTAGCCATTGAAAACTCTATGAAGCAAAGTTCTACTTTGAGACAGGTTGGGGTAGGGATAGCAGGGGGTGAAGGGAGTTTGTTAGGAGTCAGATTTGACTGATGGAAACTGGTATCGTACTGCTACAATAGGAATATGGGTCCTCTCCCAATTCGTTTGTTTCTTCTTATTGGACAAGGGCCATAGTATTCTAAGTGATCAGCAACCCTCACTACAGTACTGGGCACATAATAAACTATAATTAAATACTTGATGAATGATGAAGTAATTAAATTATACTTTTTTTGGGATCTGTTTCATATACTATGATTTCCCCTAGAATGTGTTCTCTACTTTTCCACTACAGTTTATAAAATTCCTAATGTTTTTAATTTTATTAAGCTCATCTTCTATTAATTTTTTAAAGGAGCTCATGCTTATGAGATTTTCTGCCTCTTTGCTGATTTTAATAATAGACTTTAAAACATTCCAGTCTGATAGGTTAGGATGTGGTGTATGTATGTGCAAGTGTACACTTCTCTCATTTCAATAAAAACACAAATAGAGTTTGCTTTGATGCAGAAAAAATTTCAAAACCATAAAAACCATCCATGCAAATGTATTTAAATGAGAAATATTTCCTCTCTCAGAAGTATCTAAGAAAGAAAATATGCTTACTCACTTATATCCAAAAGATCAAGGAAGTTGACATATGGATTTGAGTTTGATGACTCAAAGTATTGGAGGTCTTTTTAATGTTGAAAGAGGCAGCAGTAGAAGATCAATTGGAAAACCACTGACATCTGTCCTGAAAGATTAAATTATTAGAAAAAATGCATCGAAACATTTCATGAAGGGCTTACTTGGATGCTTAGATGTCCACACTTTTTTACAAATCTTAAATAAGAAGCTCAAAATAGTCCAGTTTACACATATGTCAATTCTGAGTCTATAATTAGGCTGGAGAATATTTATAGCCTTCTGGGATTCTAAGGTTTAGAATCCCTCTGAGAGTTAAGGAGAGCTAGAGTAAGAAGGAAAATAAATGACTAAACTTAGACTGTTGTTATGTGCCGTCGAGTCGGTTTCGACCCATAACCACCCTGTGCAGGGTTTCCGAAGGTGTAAATCTTTACGGGAGTAGAAAGCCTAATCTTTCTCCCGCGGAGCAGCTGGTAGTTTCGAACCACTGACCTTAAGGTTCGCAGCCCGATTCGTAACCACTACGCTACCAGAGCTCCTTAAACTTAGACTAGGACACCTTATTAAATAATACGTAATAAATGCTATTTTTCAGTCATTGCATTTTACATAAATATATCTAATAGTGAATAATATCTAATTTAACAGTATTTAGTACTATATTATAAGTAATAAAGAAGAGACTAATTTAAATTGGAAAATAACCTTTCTAGCTCTGTATATCACTAAAATTGTACATATATGTTACTGTACCATTGGTGAGTTCAGTTACTTTCTGACAAAAGGTTGCAAAGTACTTTGCCAGGAAAAACTAAAATTTTCAACTTAGAGGTTTATATGAAGATTGTTGCAATGAAACATAAGAAATGACATCAGGGTATGATGAATATAGGTATGCTATGCACTTTAAGGGATTATGTAGATAGTATCTCTACTGCTTCAATAACCAAAGTCTGAATTAAAAGTCAAACAACTGGATTTCTTTGCATGGAGTGGCTGTAAGGGGATGTCCTTTATTGAGCACCATTCATTGGATGTCATTACTTGGAAAACACTGTGTTAGGTTTGATAGTAATATGAAGGCAAATAAATTATATGAATTGATCTTATCTAGTAAGGAAGGAAGACAGGAGCATAACAATGTGCAATAAAAGTCAAAATAAAATATGTATAAATGGAGGAACACTCCACAACACATATCCTTTTGAGCACAACCAGGGCTGAGATTCAGCCAATAACTTTATGAAAAAGAACATTCTGGAAAAAAAGAAAGCTAAGTAGAGATAGAAGCATTAGGAATAAAAAGTAATTGCTGAATACTGATCTGTGTATAGGGCATTCAAAGGAAAAAAGAGCAAGACTAACTAGTCGAACTATTTTTGAAAATCCTTTGGTGACTTGATTTACAGAAAGCAACTAAAATTTCTCATAGAATACTTTTAAGTCTTCATAAATACATAGATTAGTTGAATATTAGTAAGCATTTTCAGACAAACGTCTGTAAGAAAGCAAACATACAGAGAGACGAACAGTGCACTAGAAGTCACTTCTACTCTGAGGACATTTACCTGTAGGAATGGTGTTGTAATCCTGAGCTGTTGACTTGAAGGATTTATAAAATTAAACTGACAGTACTCGAAATCCATGGCCCACCAAGAGTGTGAGAGAAAAAGTAGATTCTTTGCTTTAAGCTGGACCTCTGAATGAAAGCATCTTAATATAAAGATGAACTAGAACTATATCCATCTCTAATCCCACTGATGAGAAGTACTGGTAGGAAGTTGCTTTATGGCTGAACAAATGTGTTGGCTAAGAGTGCGGAAGGAAAAAACTTATCCCTGAGAGCTTGTAAACATTGATAGACTTCCCTTCTGATTTACAGCTCAAATTTGCATCATCACTTGGCTTAGGAAATTAAAGTTCATAATTTAATTTAGAGTTGTTGTTGTTGTTATGTGCCATGGAGTCGGTTCCAACTCATAGCGACCCTGTACAGAGTTTCCGAGGCTGTAAATCTTTACGGGAGTAGAAAGCCTCATCTTTCTCCCACAGGACAGCTGGTAGTTTCGAACTGCTGACCTTGTGGTTCGCAGCCCGATTCGTAACCACTACGCTACCAGAGAGTAGGCCTAAACTAATAATGTGTCTAAGGATCTGTCAGAAGCAAACTGAGTCTCCCTGGTATCAGCCAACTTTACTTGTCTTTTGGAAAAGAACAAAATAGAAATGATAAAAACACAAAATCAAAGGAAAACCATGAATTTCTTATGGACCTAATATATGAAAAAAACAAAAAACGGCCATAACAGGATTCCTCCTGTATAATCAATACAAAAGGCACAACTGTGGTGTTAGAAGTCAGAATAGAGATTATGTTTTGGGAAGGTGATTCCTGGGAAAAAATTCCTGGGAAAAGATTCCCACAGTATTTGTTTATCTCATTTGTTCAATTTTAAAATGTCATCAAGATGTATGCTCATAGCAACCCCATGCACAACAGAATGAAATACTGTCCGGTCTAGCACAAACCTCATAATTGTTGCTATGTTTGAGCTGAATTGGCTCTTGCACTGTGCCAATCCATCTAATAGGGAGTCTTCCTCTTTTTTGCCAACACTCCATTTTACTAAGCATGGTGCCCTTCTCCAGGAACTGGTCCCTCCTAATCATATGTCTGAAGTATGATAAATGAATCTGGCCATCCTGTCTTTGAAGGAGTATTCTGGCTGCACTTCCTTCTTTCAACATAGATTTGTTTGTTCTTTTGGCAGTCCAAAGTACTTTCATATTCTTCTCTAACACCATAACTTTGAGGCACCAATTCTTCTACAGTCTTCCTTATTCATTGTCCAATTTTCACATTCCTATGAGACTATTGAAAACACCATGGCTTAGATCATGCACACCTTAGTCCTCAAACTGACATATTTACTCTTGAATACATTAAAGAGGACTTGTGAAGCAGATTTGCTTGATACCTCATTTGCTTTCCTGACTGCTGCTTCATGAGAGTTGATGGTTGATCTGAGAAAACAAAAGTCTTTAACAAATACAATCTTTTCTCCATTTATTTTGATGGTATTTATCGGTCCAGGGTGAGGATTTTTGTTTCCTTTACATTGAGGTACAACCCATACCAGAGACTGTGTGGTCTTTTATCTTAATCAGTATGTATTTTAAGTCCTCTTTACTTTCAGCAAGCAATGTTGTATTATCTGCATATCACAGGTTGTTAAAGAGTCTTCTTCCAGTCCTGATGCCACATTCTTCTTTATATAATGCAGCTTTTCAGATTATTTGCTCAGCATACATATTGAATAAATATGGTGAAAGAATACAACCCTGGTGCACACCTTTCCTAATTCTAAACCATTCAGTATTCCTTTGTTCTGTTTGAACAAATGCCTCTTGGTCTATGTACAGGCTCCTCATGAGCACAAGTAAGTGTTCCAGAATACTTATTCTGCACAATGTCATCCATAGTTTGTCATGATCCACACAATCAAAAGTCTTTGTGTAGCCAATAAAGCACAAGTAGACATCTTTCTGGTATTCTCTGCTTTCAGCCAAGATTCATTTTATGTCAGCAATGATATTCCTTGTTCCATGTCCTCATCTGAATCTGGCATGAACCTCTGGCAGTTCCCGGTCAGTGTACTGTTGCAGCCATTATCTGTAACAAAATTGTACTTGCATGCAGTATTACTGATATTGTCCTATGATTTCCCCATTCCATTGGGCCATCTGTCTTTGGAATGGTCACAAATATGGATATCTTCCACAAGGTAAGCAGCTATCTTTCACATTTCTTGGCATGAGTGAGTGCTTCCAGTGTTGCCTAGTTTGTTGAAATATTTCAATTTATATTCCATCAATTCCTGATGTCTTGCTCTTTGCCAATGCCTTCAGTGTACCTTGCATTTCTTTCTTCATTATCATTGGCTCTTGATAATATGCTACCTCTTGAAATGGTTGAACATCAATCATTTCTTTTTGATACAGTGACTCTGCATATTCCTACCAGCCTCTTTTGATGCTTTCTGCATTGCTCAATATTTTGAATCCATAGAATCCTTAAATATTGCCAGTAAAGGCTTGAATTTTCCTTCAATTCTCTCAGCTTGAGAAATGTTAAGTGTCTTATTCCCTTTTGGTTTTCTAACTCCAGATCTTTGCATATTTCATTATAATATATGACTTTGTCTTCTTGAGCTATCCTTGGAAAATTTCCTTTTAGCACTTTTGCCTCTTAATTTCTTCCATCTGCATTACCACCTCTACAATGAGGGCAAGTTTCAGAGTTTCTTCTGACATCCATTTTGGTCTTTTCCTTCTTTCTTGTCTTCTTAATGACCGTTTATTTTCTTCCTGTATGATCTTCTTGTTGTTATCCCATAACTCTTCTTGTCTTTGGTCAGGAGTGTCCCATTCATGAAATCTGTTCCTCAGGCAATCTCTAAATTCAGGTACGATATGTCTGAGGTCATATTTTGACTCTCGTGAACTTGTTTTAAAGTTTTTCTGCTTCATCCTGAACTTGAATGTGAGCAATTGATGATCTGTTCCACAGTCTGACCCCGACCTTATTTTGGCTGATGATATAGACTGTCTCTTTGCACAGATATAGTCAATTTGATTTCTATGTGTTCCATTTGCTGAGTTCCACGAGCACAGTTTTCTTTTATATTGTTTAAAAAAGGTATTGCAATGATGGAGTCATTGGTCTTGCAAGACACAATCGTATGTTATTGTTAAGTGTCGTTGAGTTGGTTCTGACTCATAGCAACCCTGTATAGGGTTTCTGAGGAGCAGCTATGACCTTCAACCACTGACCTTTTGATTCAAACCAGTTTTGCAGTCCATAGCTTTAACCCACAGCACCACACCAGTACTCGCATTATACATTGCTGTTGTTGTTGTTGTTAAGTGCCATTGAGCCAACCCATAGCGACCCTGTGCAGGGTTTCAAAGGAACGACTGGTGAGTTTGAACCATCAACCTTGAAGTTCATACCAACTTTGCAGTCCAGCACATTAATCCACAGTGCCACACCAGGGCATACTATTTAATGCAAGTCTAGGTATGGCTCTGTGGGATAAGCACTCTACCACAAGGTTAGTTTGAACCACAAGGTTGGCATTTCAAACTAGCCAGCTTCTCCTCAGAAAACTCTATACAGAGTGGCTAGGAGTAGAAACCAACTACTTATCACTTGACAATAACTATTTAATTAAAACATCTGCTTTAATTGTAATATACATATTAGTAGCTCTTTTGGGAGTAGTGAACAAGGTAATTTGGATCAATCTACCCACTAGAAACAACTAGAAAAGCTAAAAAAGATACTGGGGAGAGTTCGTTTAAAGACCTCAAGACCCTAACAAAAAGTTAGGATCTGGAAGAAGGAAACCTGAAGAAGTTATTCTGGTATTTGTTGGCAGTTTTTCAAGAGGGATTTGCTGATTCTGTAGGAGAATACTGAAAAGTTAGTAGGTTGAGATAAATAGAAACTGATGTTGTTGTTGTTAAGTGCCTTCAAGTTGGTTCCAATACATAGTGAACCTGTGTAGGGTTTCTAAGAAGCGGTTGGTGAGCTTAAACTGCCAACCTTGTGTTTCAAACAGACCTTGCAGTCGAGTGCATTAACCCACAACATTTATATTTATATTTATTATATATAAATATATAATATCTATAATGCAGACTGTGGAACAGACCATCAATTACTGATATGCAAATTCAAATTAAAGCTGAAG
>NW_006408560.1:17720376-17727923 GCF_000296735.1 Chrysochloris asiatica
GGACTCAAGTGTGGCAGCGGTAGTGAGGTTGGCCCAGGATCGGACATTGTTTTGTTCTGCTGTGCATGGGGTTGCTATGAGTCGGTTCCGATTCGATGGCACCTGACAACAACAACATAATGTATATCTATAATATATATAGTATATATATATATTTATAACCAGGAAGTCATAAATAGAGCTGCTACTGATATTATGTGCTGTGGAGTCGGTTCCGACTCATAGCGACCCTGTACAGGGTTTCCGAGGCTGTAAATCTTTACGGAAGCAGAAAGCCTCATCATAGAACTAGAGGACAAAAATTAGTGTTCATGACCTTCCAGTACGACTGAACAAGAAATAGAGTACAGAGACTGAAATCCAGTTTCAACTAATTTCAATCCTTGATGTTGTAGCTGTTGTTGTTTTTAAGTGCCATTAGTTGGTTCCAACTCACAGCAACCCTGCAAAGGGTTTTTGAGGAGTGGCTGTGGGTTTGAACTGCCACCCTGTGGTCCAAATTGACCTTGCAGTCTAGTACTTATTCTGCAGTGCCACACCAGATCTCCCAAACCCTAAAGTAGTTGTTATTGTTAAGTGCCATGGAGCTGGTTCTTAGCAAATCAGAAGCTTCCAAGGAGTGGCTGGTGGGTTTGAACTTCCAATCATGTAGTTAGCAGTCCTGTGCTTATTCTACAGTGCTACACCAGGACTCCAAGCCCTGATGGTGGTGGTGGTGGTTATCTGCTGTGGAGTAGGTTTCCGACTCATAGAGACCCTGTATTGGTTTCTGAGGTTGTAAATTTTTACAGGAGCAGAAAGCCTCATCTTTCTCTCATGGAACCACTGGGAGTTTCAAACTGCTGACTTTGAGGTTAGCACCCTGACTTGTAATCACTGCACTACCATAGCTCCTTCCAAGACTTGATAGACTTTCATAATTATCTACTTTCACCAATAGGTCATAGATGCATTTTGGTCTCTTGGGCTCAGCATGGGTTTATATCCAGTATCTAATAACCCCAAGAAGGTCTGGGTGTTTTTATTTATCCAGTGCCCAGATACCTTAGTAAATGGCAGAGATCCCTCTGGGAAATGACAGAATCAAAACTCTGAAGATATAATTGTGGCCATGTTTAAGTATCTTTACTCAAATGTATCCAACTCTCCCTCAAACAAAAGATTTTGGGTTTGGCATTGAGTTTTTGTTAGCTTCTGTCTAGCAGTCCCTGGCCGATGGCAACCCAAAGTGTTAAAGAGCGGAACTACTCCATAGAGTTTTCTTGGCTGTAATTTTAATGGAAGAAGTTTGCCAGATTTATCTTCTGCAGAGTCCCTGGGTGGGCTTGAACCTTTAGATTAGCAGTTGACTATAAACTTCTTGTACCCTCCCAGCTCCTTGGGAATTGGTTTAGAACCCGGACTTCAAACAGGTTAATTCCAGTTTGGCCCCTTATGAGAAGTTGCATTTTCTCCCCAGATAAACTGATTCTAAATCTACATTGGACCAAAATCTCCAAGTAATTCATAGAGATTCTTATGGGAATTTAAGAATTACCTAGGATCTTGTGGAAATAAAATTCTCAGTAGGGGCCTGAACTAATATGAACTGGTTTAATGTCCTGCTTGGAACTGGAATTGAGTGTGCCAGGGAGAGTGGGAGGTCAGGGTTTCTCAGCATCCCAACTCAACAGGTTCACTAGATCAGGCAGTCAAAAGAACGCTTGAGGTGCGGTAGGGAGATGGCTCATTCCTTTATTCAGCAAAACAACTGTCAATGCAGGGGAAGAGGTTTCAGGTCATCTCTTGTCCTTCTCTGCCTTCTTACAAGAGGGAAACCCCTTTTATAGTAATAGAGAACAAAGAAGGCATCTCGTCAAATATATTCAGGTTATATAACAGTGTGACATCATTTTAACATGGTTGCATGCGTAGTGATGACTTAACATTCCCTGGTTTTCATTGGAACCACCAACTTGCCCCTGGCTGGAAGGAGAGGAGTCCCTGATAAGTGGTAGACACTCCCTGGGTGTCACTGCCTTCTTGCTCAACAGGGTGCTGAAAATTCAAGCCTGTTGCCATCCAGTGCCTTCTGACCCATAGAGACCCTATAGCCAGAGCAGAACTGTCCCATGGGGTTACCAAGGCGTAATCATTAGGAAAGTTGACTGCCACATCTTTCTCCCGCGGAACAGTTGGTGGGTTCAAACTGATGACCTATTGGTTTGAAGCCTAGTGCTTAATCAGTGTGACATCAGGGTTCCTTGGGAACTAACTGGGTAAGAGGCCACGAATAACAGCATTGATAATTTAAGTATTTGTTCATCAAATGTATGTTAAGCTGCACATTTGTAGGCTATATCATTTCTAGAAAATTATTCCCATAGATATCTACAAATCAAAAAGTTAATCATTGTCCTAAATTTTAGGTTTATATTGACTGTTGTACACTTCTTATCTCTGACAGTTAATTGTTGCCTGTTGCCTTCATCCTCTGAAATATTTGTTCTTAAGTGCAGTTGAGTTGGTTCTGACTCTTATTGACCCTGTATAGGGTTTCCTAGGAGTGGCAGGGGAACCTGAACCACCGACCTTGAAGTTCAAACTGATCTTGAGGTCCAGTGCTGATCCTACAGTGAAACAAGGACTCCTTATTCTCATTCATATCAGGGAACTCAATTTCTCTGATGCAGCTCCATGATCTTCTCCAGTCTACTGATGACTAATCACCATAGAACTCTTTAGGTGTGTTTATATTCCCTCCAATGCATTTCTTAATGTATTGGTGAATGATCATTCTTTAGGCCCACCCTTAACCAGTGATGGTACTTAGGGGGTGGCTGAGGAGGTTGCCCATAACACTTATTTTCTAACTCATCTGCTTTCCTGATTATTTTGATTCATTCTGGTACAAAATTGAGGTATTATTAATTCGGTAACTATAAATCAATATTTTGTTCAGAATTCAATTATTGATCCTAGTAGACTATAATACCACTTCTGGGAGCATAAGCCAATGCATTAAATTGTAAATCCCAGGTGATGTCCATATCAATGGATTTGTCAAGCTTGAATTTTAGATTTCTTCTATATTCTTCATAATCCTCTTCTATGTATGCTTCCCTAGTTCTCATTGATTCAAATTGGAGGTATGAAGTTTTTAAGTGTTTAGGCATCTATTCTCATGGTGTTGTTGTTGTTGTTAAGTGCCATTGAGTCGGTTCTGACCCATAGGGACCCTGAACAGGGTTTCTGAGGCTATAAATCTTTACGAGAGCAGAAAGCCTCATCTTTTTCCTATGGAGCAGCTGGTAGTTTCGAACTGCTAACCTTAAGGTTCACAGCCCAATTCATAACCACTATGCTACCAGAGCTCCTCTATTCTCATAGTAGACCCTATATTGCTATTCAGGTTACATTGCAATCTAGTTTTGTTGTAGTCTTGCAAACAAAGCTAGGTGATGGGGCAATTGCCCCAAGTATAACCACTAAACCTTTTATGCTGAGGACAGTTGATTAACTTAGATGTGTGTAGGGTGGAGGAACTGATGGAGTGGTGGAGGAAGGAGGTTTTCCTCCACAAATGAGGGTGCCTTGAGGCAAATGGAGAAGCAAACTCCACTTCATTCAGATCTGCTAAAATGAATCCATCTTGTGTCTCACTTCTTATTTAGAATAAAAACTGGTCAACTGTCCCAAAACTCTGATGATGAGGTGTTCTTCATCCTACCCGAAAGACATTCTGATTTTCGAGAGGTAGCACAGTGGTTAAGAGTTGGGTTGATAACCTCAAGGCAAGCAGTTCAAAGTACCAGCCATTCTATGGGAGAAAGATGCAGCTTTCTGCTCTCGTAAAGATTTACAGCCTTGGAAACTCTATATAGAGTCGCTATGAGTTGACTCCCTGGCATATAACCACCACCACCATTTATACCTTGCAATATCCTTTTTGTCTATGATCACTCTTTACAACTGTAAAACAATCAGGAGCTCAAGAAATCTGCATGATCACTGTTAGCTCTAAGTGACAATCTTATGAGTGCCCAATAGTTAACTCTCCCTCTAAAATTTTTCTCATGTTATTATTGGTACTTTTCTGAGTACTTGAAATGACATCAAATGCCAGGATAAACTCATCTGTTCTTACCCTAGCAAAGAGTTATCTGTGTATTCATTAGATATATGAGCAACCTCATTCTAGATTTCCATTTTCTGAAGTCACATCTATTTCTAATCACTGTAACTGCCCAGATTCCAATAGCATTAAATATAGGAAATTCAAGGCATAAAGGAACCCCCAGGTGGTAAAAATACTGGGGTTGGTTGCATCCTAGTTATTTTATATCCTCTATACTTATAGCCTGAAGTCCTGTGTACACTGTAGGATAAGCACTGGATTGCTAACCACAAGGTCAGCAGTTCTAGCACACCAGGGCTCCATATGAGAAAGATGAGACTTTCTGCTTCTGCAAAGGTTGAAAGCCTCAGAAACACAAACAGGGTCCCTATAAGTCAGAAACAACTCAACAACACTTAGCAACAACAACAGTATATAAAGTGCAGTAGGTTAAGCATTGGGTTGCTAAACAAAGAGTTGGTGGTTCTAATCCACCAGACCCTCCATGGGAGAAAGATGAGGCTGTCTGCTTCTGTAAAGATTTATATCTTTGGAAACCTTATGAAGCAGTTTTTTTCTGTCCTAAAGAGTCACTATGTTGTACTGTAGTGGCGTGTGTGTTGTTATGATTCTGAAAGCAATGCTATCGGTATTTTAAATACTAGCATGGTTATCTATGGTGGACAGGTTTCAGCTGACCTTCCAGACTAAGACAGGCTTGTTGTTATTGTTAAGTGCAATTGAGTTGGTTCCGACATATAATGATCCTGTATAGGTTTTTGAGGAGCAGCTGGTAAGCTTGAACTGCCAATCTTGCAGTTCAAACTGACCTTGTAGTCCAGTGCATTAGCCCTCGGCACCACACCAGGATTCTAAGACAAACTAGGAAGAAGGAATGATGGACTATTTCCAAATATTTAGTCACTGAAAACCTTATGAATAGCAGTGAAACACTGTCAGCACCAGAATATTCAATATTGAAACATGATGAAGAGCTCCAGCATATTAGCAGCTATACTGCTGGAAGATGACACCATCAGGTTGGAAGGGACTTAAAATACACCTGGGGAAGAAATGCCTGCTCAAAGAAGACTTGACTGTGATTACATGAATGGAGTAAAGTTTTCAGGACCTTCAATTGCTGATGGGGCACAAGTCAAAATGAAGATAAAGCAATAAAAACATCCATTAATAATCAGAACATGGAATGTATGAAATATGAATCTGGAAATTTGGTAGTTGTCAAAAAGGCAATGGACTGGTATTGGCCATTTTGTATTTGAAGACCACATGGTTTTACTATTCTGGGAATGTCAAACTGAAGAGGAATGGTGAGAACATTTCACGTTCTACCTTAAAGTATAACACTGTCTATAATAGAATAATATCCACACTTCAACAAGGAATACCAATTACTACAACTATTATTCAAATTTACACACCAACCACTAAAGCCAGTGATGATGAAACTGAAGAATTCTACCAACTTCTTTAGTCTGAAACTGATCAAACATGCAATTAAGATGTATTGATAATTACTGGAGATTGGATTACGAAAGTTGGAAACAATGAGAATGGATCAGTCATCGGAAAATATGGCTTTGGTGATAGAAACGATGCTGGAGATAGCATGATAGAATTTTGCAAGACCAATGACTTCATTGCAAATACCTGTTTAAAACAACGTATACACATAGACCTCACCAGATAGAATACACAGAAAACAAATTGACTATATCTGTGGAAAGAAACTGTGGAAATGCTCCATAACATCAGCCAAACCAAGGTACAGACCATCAATTGCTTATTCAGGCTGCAGCTGAAGAAAATTAAAATAAGTTCACAAGAGCCAAAATATGACCTTTAACATATCCCGCCTGAATTTAGAAATCATTTCAATAACAGATTTAGTGAATTAGACACTAATGACTGAAAACCAGAAGAGTTGTGGGATGACATCAAGAACATCATACAGGAAGAAAACAAAAGGTCATTAAGAAGAAAAGAAAAAAGGAAAAGACCAAAATGGATGTCAGAAGAGACTCTGAAACTTTCTATCCAGAGTTGTTGTTGTTGTTGTCAGGTGCCATCGAGTCGGAACCGACTCATAGCGACCCCATGCACAGCAGAATGAAACAATGTCCGATCCTGGGCCAACCTCACTACCGCTGCCACACTTGAGTCCATCAATGATGCCACCTGGCCAATCCATCTTGTTAGGGGTCTTCCTCTTTTTCTCTGACCCTCCACCTTACCCAGCATGACATCCTTCTCTAGCGACTGTTTCCTCCGGACATCTCTATCCAGAGTAGAGATGCTAAAGTGAGGAGGTACAAGATCTGAACAGAAAATTTCAAAGGTTAGCTTGAGAAGACAAAGTCAAATATTATAATGAAATGTGCAAAGACCTAGAGTTAGAAAACCAAAAGGGAGGAACACACTCAGCATTTCTTAAACTGAAAGAAATAAAGAAAAAAATCCAAATCTCAACTTGTGATATTGAAGGGTTCGATGGGCAAAATATGGAGTCCTGGTGTGGCGCTGTGGGTTAATACGCCAGATTGCAAAGCCATTTGAACTGCAAGGTTGGTGGTTCAAGCTCACCAGCTGCTCCTCAGAAACCCTATACAGGGTTGTTATGGGTTGGAATTGACTCAATGCCACTTAACAACAACAAAAATGGGCAAATACAGAATGATGCACAAAGCATCAAAAGTAGATGGAAGGAATGCACAGAGTGACTTTATCCAAAACAGATGGTCAATATTCAGCCATTACAAGAGATAGCATATGATCAAGAGTCAATGATACTGAAGGAAGAAGTCCAAGGTAACTGAAGGCAAATTGGCAAAGAACAAGGCTCTGGGAATTGATGGAATACAAATTGAAATCTTTAATAAAATGAGGAATATCATTGCTGACATCAGATGGAGCTTGGCTGAAAGCAGAAAATATCAGAAAGAAGGTTGCCTGTGCTTTATCAACTATGAAGAAGCTTCTGATTGTGTGGGTCATGACAAGTTATGGATGACATTGTGCAGAATGAGTGTTCGGAACACTAATTTTGCTCTTGAGGAATCTTTACTGAGACTAGGAGGCAGTCCTTTAAACAAGTGACACAGATGGTTTAAAATTAGGAAATGTGTGCACCAGGGTTGTATTCAATCTGTATGGTGAGCAAAGAATCCGAGAAACTGTATTAGATGAAGAAGAACATGGCATCAGGATTGGAGGAAGACTCATTAACAACCTGTTATATGCAGATAATACAATCTTGTTGCTGAAAGTGAAGAGGACTTAAAATATTTACTGAGAAAGATCAAAGACCACAACCTTTGGTATGGGTTTCACCTCAGTGTAAAGGAAACAAAAATCCTCACCACTGGATCAATAAGTAAAATCAAGATAAATGGAGAAAAGACTGAAGTTGTCAAGGACTTCATTTTGCTCA
>NW_006408560.1:17728518-17768790 GCF_000296735.1 Chrysochloris asiatica
GGGTAGTGCTTTGTTCTGTTGTACACAAGGTCGCTATGAGTTGGTACCAACTTGAAGGCACCTAAAAACAACAATACAAAAAGGGTCACCAAGAGTCACAATTGACTTGCTGGCAGTGAGTTTTCTATACATGTGGATGGTGCATGACTGACAGTGTTGTTTTCTGTTGTACATAAGGTCACTATGAGTCAGTACTTAATCAACGGCACTTAACAAGAAGAAGAAGAACATTTATATATGTTCAAGCTCCTCAAAAACCCTATACAGGGTCGCAACTGACTTGATGGCACTTAACAACAACAACAAAAGCTAAACAAAGATCTTGAACTGCCAACCTTGCAATTCAAACAGACTTTGCAGTCCAGCACATTAGGGTTAATGACTCACTCACTCTCTCTATTTCTCTCTCTCTCTAATGTATGTATACACACAGGGAAAGGTAATAGAATTAAAGGAAGGAAGAAAATATCCAATAATTGTGGAAGGTTTAGCATATCTCTCTTGGTAATAGATACAAAAAGAAGACTATCTGAGTAAGGATATAGAAGACTAGTATATCGGATTTTATGCAAATGATGTGCATGTTATACAAAACCCACATGTTATTTTCATAAACATGCTATCCACTTTTTACTTGCATGTTTCTGACTTCAATTTCAATTATTTCCCCTGTGCAACAGATGTAATGCTGTCTTTATCTTGATGCCTATTAATAAAACAGTTTGGCTCCCAGCAGCAAACCGTCACCTGCCTTGAGTTTCTATAACAGCTCCTTTCCCAGTTGGATTCCTTCCTTGCTTGGTAAACTGTTTTCTCCAATACACCTTTTCCATCTTAGAAATACTTCTTACTAAGACAGATGTCAGAAGAGGCTCTGAAACTTGCTTTCCAATGTAGAGATGTAAAAGCAAATAGAAGAAGTGAAGAAGTAACAGAGCTGAACAGAAAATTTAAAAGGGCAGCTCAAATAGACAAAGCCAAGCATTACAATGAAAAGTGCAAAACCTGGGGTTAGATAATCAGAAGGAAAGAACACACTCAGCATTTCTTAGACTGGAAGAACTGAAGAAAAAATTCTAGCCTCAACTCACAATATTGAAGGATTCTGTGGGGAAAATATTGAATGATACAGAAAGCATCAAAAGAAGATGGAAGGAATACAAAGTCACTGCACCAAAAAGAAATGCTTGATGTTCAACCATTTCAAGAGGTAGCCTATGGTCAAGAGCCAATGGTACTGAAGGAAAGAGACTAACATACACTGAAAATGTTGTCAAAAAACAAGGCTCTGGGAACTGATGGAATACAAATTGAAATCTTTTAACAAATTGAGGCAACACTGGAGACACTCATTTTTCTATGCCAAGAAATTGGAAAACAGCTACCTGGCTAACTAACTGGGAGACATCCATATTTGTGCCCATTCCAAAGAGAGATAACTCAACAAAATGCAGAAATCATGGGACAATATCATCAATATCTCATGCAAGTAAAATTTTGCTAGAGATAATTCAAAAATAGCTGCAAATATACATTGATGGAGAACTGCCAGAGGTTCAAGCCAGATTCAGATGAGAATGTGGAATGAGGGTTATCATTGATGGTGGTATCAGGTGGATCTTGGATGAAAGCAGAGAATACCAGAAAGATGTTTACATGGGGTTTATTGACTACACAAAGGCTTTTGATTGTGTGTATCATTACAAGCTATGGGCAACATTGCGAAGTATGAATATTCCCGAACACTTAATTGTGTTTATGAGGAACCAAGATGCAGTTGTTCAAGCAGAACAAGGGGACACTGAACAGATTAAATTCAGTAAAGGTGTGTACCATGGTTGTATCCTTTCACCATATTTATTCAATCTGTATGCTGAGCAAATAATCCAAGAAACTGGATTATATGAAAAACATCGCATCAGGGACTGAGGAAGACTCATTAACAACCGGAGATATGTGAATGATACATCCTTGCTAGCTGAAAGTGAAGAGGACTTAAAATACTTTACTGTTGAAGATCAAAGACCACAGCCTTCAGAATGGTTGCACCTCAATGCAAAGAAAACAAAAATCCTCACAACTGGACCCATAAGTAATATTATGATAAATGAGAAGAGATTGAAGTTGTCAAAACTTCATTTTGCTGGGATCCACTATCAATACTCATAGAAGCAGCAGCCAAGAAGTCGGATTTGCATTAGTCAAACTTGCTGCACAAGTCCTCTTCATGTGTTCAAGAGCAAAGATGACAGTCTGAGGACTAAGGTACACCTGATCCAAATCACGATATTTCCAATAATCTCATATGCATGTGAAAGCTGACAATGAATAAAGAAGATCAAAGAAGAATTGATGCATTTGAATTAAGATGTTGGAGAAGAATATTAAAAGCACCATGGACTGCCAGAAGAACAAATAAATTTCTGCTGGAAGAAACCTAGTTAGACGCTCCTTAGAAGCCAGGATGATGAGACTTGTCTCCATATTTCATACATATTATCATGAGAGACCAGTCCCTGGGGAAGGACATCATGCTTAGTAAAATGGAGGGTCAGTGAAAAAGAGGAAACCTCCCCCCCCCAATGAGATGGAACAGTGACAAAAACAATGGGCTCAAGCGTAGCAACAATTTTGAGAATGGCACAGGACCACCAAGTGTTTCCTTCTGTTATCCATAAGGTCTCTATGAGTTGGAACCAACTCAACAGCACAAAACAACAACAGCAACATAGGGTTTTCCAAGGCTTTAAAACTTTATGGGAACAGAAAGCCTCATCGTTTTCTTGTTGTTGACTGGTGAATTAAAACAGATGACCCTGAATTTAGCAGCCCAATGTGTAACCCACTATGCTATCACAGCTCCTTAGTAGTGAAATTGATACTATTACATAGTCTATGCATGTAAATATCTTCCTTTATGCTTACTACTTCTGTTTTCACATCTTGAAAGTACTTTTATTCTTTAAAATTGGTGCATTTAGTTAAACTTATCTTTTAAATCTTGTGTTATGTGTCATCAAGTTGGTTCCAATTAATAGTGAACATATATATTATTTTCAAGAGTGGCGGTGGGTTTGAACTGCTAACCTTACAGTTAGCAGTCCACATATGATTTATTTTATTTTAATTATTTGGAAGTAAATTGTAAAAATAGGATGTAATTGATATTATATTAATATTAAACAATGTGTTCAATTTCATTTCCTTTAAAATATTCTTTTGTCAGTAATTAGAAATACTACTTTTGGATTTTCTGTTTTGTGCTTTGATTCATACATCTAATTTTGCACTGAATTATGTTATTTTAATGACTGTCACTTTATAGTGCATTTTACTTTCTTGCAGACTTAGTCTTACCCCTATTCTTCAGAATATTCTTGAATGCTTGTCCATGATTACTTTTCCAGTACAAATTTAGGAATATCATAATATTAGGATTTTAATGGGATTTTGTTGAATGTAAAGCTTAAATAGAGACTAATGGACATTTATGAAGAATTAAGAAATTCCATATCTGTACATATTGTGTCTCTGTATTTCTCTAGGTTTTATTCTGAACACCTCAGAACATTTCTTCACAACTTAATTTAGTAGGTCTTGGCTTGTTGTTGCTAAAGGTATTCTTACGTATTTTGTCATGTAAATTATTTAAATTTTCTAGTTTAAAACCACCTTAGATTGACCTCACACAAGTGTGATGAGTTCCCAAAGGGACTCATAAATCCCTGACCTAACCTTCAATATGTTAATTTGTGGTTTGTTCCAGGGGTTTACTTTTAAACTTCCAGAGCCCAGTGTGTGGATACAATGCATCTAGTATATTCCCTTTACCTCCCTGAATCACTACTCTGAAGAGTTTGCTTCTTTTACAAAGTCAGTCAGAGCTGTTGTGCACTGATTGCTGCCCAGTGACGTTTCCTTTAGTCTTTCCTGCAAACTACATATACAACATCTGATCTGGTATCACATCCCCTGGGAATGATTACTGTATCATACTTTTATACAAGTCCTTTCCATCTTGCTAATAGGGATTCATCAGGGAAAATGAGCAACTTTTTTAAGACAGAAGGAGTGAAGAAACAAAAAAGGTAATGAGAGTTCAAAAAGAATTCCATGAAAGAAAGTTCAAAGTAAATTAAAATAGCTGGGAAAATCAACTCAGGAAGTCTAGAGATTTTTGGGTGAAAATACACGTGAAGACGTCCCGTTGAGCATCGAATAGGTTGTATCTACACAAGAAATGCGAGTCTGTTAGTGCAGCAAGGTCTAGGAATAATTTGCTACAATCTTAGACTTCTAGAATCTTATTGCCATGAGCTGCTCAATTTCTTCTCATTAGAAATGTTGTTGTTGTTGTCAGGCACTACTAAGTTGATTTTGACACATAACAATCCTATGAGCAATAGAACAAAACACTGCTCAGTCTTGCTTCATCCTCACAATTAATTGCTGTTTGAGCCCATTGTTGAAGCCACTGTGTAGATCTATCTCACAGAGGATCTTTTTTATGTATTTATTTTTTCCCACTGTCCCTCTGTTACCAAGCATGATGTCCTTCTCCAGGGCCTGGTCTTTCTTGGTAGCATGTCAAAAGTATAAGAGAAGAAGTCTCATTGTATTTCTTCCACAACAAATTTGTTATTCCTCTGACAGTCAATGATATATTTAATATTCTTTACCAAAGTTATCGGTGTGCCTTTTAGTTTCTTTAAACTTTAGAGAATCTAAGTACAACAGCTAGTGAGCTCTGGTAGTGTAGTGGTTACAAGTCGGGCTGCCAATCTTCAGGTCAGCAGTTTGAAACTATCAGTGGTTCTGCGGGAGAAAGATGAGGCGTTATGCTCCCGTAAAGATTTACAGCCTCGGAAACCTTATGCAGGGTCACTATGAGTCGGAACCGAATCCACGGTACTCAACAAAAACAACATGTACAACAGCTGCCTAGTCGTGCATCATCCTCACAATTGTTTCTGTGTTTGAGTCCATTGTTGTTACCACTACCTTAATACATCTCATTGAGGGTCTTTCTCCAGAGACAGGTCCCTCCTGATAACATGTCCAAAGTAAGCGAGATGATACCTCACTTCAAAGGAATATTCTGACTGTACTTCCAACATAGCTTTGTCTGTTCTTCTGGTATTCTGTGTTATGTTTAATATTTTCCTCCAACATAATAGTTCAAAGGTCTCAGTTCTTTGGTCTTCTTTATTCATTGTCCAGGTTTCCCATGCCTATGTGGCAACTAAAGATACTATGGCTTGTGCCAGGCACACCTTAGCTTGAAAGTGACATCTTTGTTCCTTAATATGTTAAAGAGGTATTTTGCAGCAGGTTTGTCCAATGTTTTTTGACTTCCTGACTGTTACTTTTATGGGTGCTTATTGTGGATGCAAATAAATTTATCTCCTTGACAACTCTAATCTTTTCTCAGTTGGATCATTTCTCCAGTCTATTATCATGATGTTGAGCATTGTTTCATAGTCCACGTTCTCAGACTATTTGCTCACATATAGATTGAATAAGCATGGCAGAAAGCTACAACCATGCTACACAGCTTTACTGATTTTAAACCATGTAGTAGCTCCTTGTTCTGTTCAAATGATTGCTTACTGATCTATGTTCAGGTTCTACATGGGCTCAAGTGTTTTGCAATCTCCACTAGTCTCAAACTTATCCATCATTTGTTATGATACATACAGCTGAATGTCTTTGCATAGTCAATAAAGAACAGATGAAGAGCGTTCTTATATTCTCTGCTTTCAGCTAAGATCCATCTAATATCAGCAATGATCTCCATGTCTTCTTCTGAATCTGGTTTGGCTTTCTGGCAGTTCACTGTCCATGTAGTGCTGCGACCATTTTTTAAATTATCTTCAGCAAAATTTTACTTGTGTGTCATATTAGTTGTATTGTTCAATGATTTCCACATTCTATTCAATCACCTCTCTAGTCAGCTGGCCAGGTAGCTGTCTTCCAAATTTCTTGGCATGGTCCAGGGAATATCTCAAGTGCTGCATCCTCTTGTTGAGACATTTCAATTGGTATTCTGAAAATTCCTGTAGCCTTGTTTTTCAACAATGTCTTCAGGCCATCTTGGTCTTCTTTATTCCATACTATTGGTTCTTGGTCATATGCTACTTCCTGAAAATTTTAACCAATACCATAATTCAAATGCATCAAAAAAAATTTTTTTTTGGTGGGGGCTTCCTTATTTATTGTCCAGTTTTCACATGTATATGAGGTGATAGAAAATATTATGGCTTTGGTCAGGTGTAGCCTTCAAATTATACCTTATTTTTTAACACTTAAAAGAGGTATTTTGCAGCAGATTTGCTGAATGTGATTTGTTGCTTGATATCTTAACTTCTGCTCCAATGGGAACTGATTGTAGATACAAGTAAAATTAAATATTAGTTTACTTAAACATTTTCTCTGTTCATCACTATGCTGTCTATTGTTTCATGCTGCTTTGAACATGTATCACTTTCTATAATCCTGGCAATAGTCCAATCTCCTACATCAAGCTCCTATAAGGGTTTTCTAAGCCTCTTTTGGGTCTTCCATTTCAGGACTGTGACTTGTATGATCTTTAATTTTTCTTGCTTTTGTTATTGTTCCTCATTTTACACATTCATATCTGATTTCACTGTGTTGGCCATTACTGAATTTGAATGAGAGATGGTAGACAAGATGAATGATAAGATTGATGCTTGGTGGGGTTTCAGGAACAAGAGAGAGGAATTGGGGAAATGTAAAGGCTCTATGTGGTACTGATGGAGACAGTAAGAGGCTGGCCATCTAGAAGAGAGATTTGGGATCTAATATCTAAACAAAATGTTAACAATGAAATGTGTATTTCAGAATGCAATATGCCATTTTATATCTCCTGGTAGAACTTCACTAAATGTTCTTTTGAAAATAAAGATATTTTGTTGGAGGGTATATAAAATGATTTAAATATAGAGCAAGACACAACTAATCAATCAGTTAACTGCTGTGAGCTTGATGGTGGATTTGTCAGTATAAAATGTGAGAATTGTATGCAGTGGATGGCAGCTGTCTTCTTATTTATGATTGGTCTGTTCAGTGTTAAGAGGTATCCTAGGAAATCAGTCCTAATTAGCAAGGCCAACCTGATAGGGTGCAAGTGTGCTTTTAGTGATGTTATATTTCATTATGGCCAGGGTCACAGAAATTCCCTGATCTTGACTTTGTTTAGCTTTTCCCTATCAAAATTGGTTCTTAGTATGCTAAAGGAAGTTAGTGGCTGGAGCAATAGCTATTTGCTGCTGCTGCTGTTGGGCTATACCAACACAAGTTGGAATCAGAAGGGAAGATATACACATATGAGATGATAAATGGGAAAACAAAATCCCAACTTATTATTATTGGTAGAATTTATGCCTGGAATGCAAGCACAGAGTCTTCTGTATGGCCCGTTAAAACACATGATCTAGTTCAAACATGTAAGGGACTTCATTATCTTGCTAAAGTCAACCCCAAATTTAAAGATCTCATCATTCTGCAGAATATTCAGAGGTGTGTGTGTGTGTGAAAATAGGAATAAGAAGAATAAGATGTTCAGCCCTAACCCACGAGGGCAGGATCAAGGTCAACTTAATGGTTGTAGTTAGGTGCTGTCAAGTAGATAGTGACCCTGTGTTCAAAAGAACAAAATATTGCCCAGTCCTATACCAGCCATACAATTGTTGCTATGTGTGAGCCCATTGTTTCAGCCATTGCTTCAATCCCTCTTATTGAGATTCTTCTTCTTTTTAGATGACACTCTACCAAGCATGATGTCCTTCTGCAGGGACTAATCCTTGCTGATGGCATGTCCAAAGTATGTGAGAAGAAGCCTTACCATCTTTGCTTCTAAGGAGCATTCTGGTTGTGCTTCTTCTAAGACAGATGGAACAAACAAAGCCACTTGGGTAAAACAGAGAATGGAAAAAGGACAGGTGAGTCATTTGGACATGCATAACCTTTCAGCTCATAGTGATCCTACTCATTTGTCAGTGCTCTAGTATATTACTCCAACATTCATAAGCCTTGGAAATGAAAAAAGTAAAAGATGAGTACTTTTCTTATTTGTCTTCCTGCAATGCACACTATTATACTAGGATAGGAGTTGAGCTACATGGTATGATTCGAAGGTCATTCATCTTAAGTTTGAGAGTCTATGTTTTCCCTAGATGTCACATTACTTAGTCTTATTAATGCTGAATGTTTATGTATTTTGCTCTCTGTTAATTAAAAAAGTCCTAGTCTTTGTAAGGAATCATGTGAGAATAGTGAAAGAACACTAGTAAAGGAATGAAATAATGGGGACTCCATTATTTGACTGACTTACAGACGTGGTATTTTAGTTCTGTGAGCATCCGTTTTCTCAGCTATAAAGTATGGGTCCCAAGAATACTATAAAGAACAGATAAAGTAACATTTGTAAACAGTAGCACACAATGAAGATGTAAACATTTAATCCATTAAACTGACTCATATTAAAAGATTTTCAATTCATGTCCTTTTCATCAGGCAATTTGATAGGTTAGAGACCTAGGCTAAACCATAGAGACAAAGAAAAGAGGGGTCAGTGTCCACAGACATTAATTTGCTTTAATCACTGTGATCTTCAGACCCTGCCTTCAACAAGTCTCAAATTTCTAAGAAATGGAAGAAATGCAGTTGACTTAAAATGATTCATTTACATGTCATATTTGGCAGACAAGCTCTACATCCCACAATGAAACAGAGAGTTTAAATGACAGATCCCATTTTCCTCCCTTTTGCTTCAACCTTAGAAGGTATAATAACTTTTTTACTAAAGAGTTTGATGGAAGAAAGGGAAAACATTTAAAATAAAACAATTCAGTCAAGAAGCTTTTATTGACAAATGGATTTTGAAGAGAAACATAATGTGAGGAGATAGCTCTTTATATGAAGCTCCCTGTTTGCTCTCACTCTTGCAGAATGGAGAGAAAACTAAACTCTGTAGCTCAAGTTCTCTCCTAAAAATGCTTACTAGACTCCTGAGATGCAGAGAGAACAGCAACTGTTAGCTCTTTACACGGAGAGTTCCATTTGGTGTAAATTTAATGAAATGGGTTTAAACAAAACCTGCCTTTGTTGACCACTCCTTATGAGTTCAGGTCTTCTCTCTAACCTGTGTCTCAGTGAATGTCCTCAAGGAATTTTAACCCAATTTAGATAGTGCCAGTGAATGAAAAAAATATAAAATTCAGCTGCCATTAATACATTGCTGTGATTGTTGTTGTTAAGTGCCGTCAAGTTGGTTCCAACCCATAGCGACACTGTATAGGGTCCAAGTAACGACTGCTGAGATTGAACTGCTGACCTTGTGGCTCAAACAGACTTTGCATTCCAGTGCATTAACCCACACTGCCACACCAGGACATTAGAAACACATACATTAGAAACTTATAAATAGATAATTTTCCCATTTTCTTACTTGACCATTAATTGGATATCTCTTATGTACCAAACATTGTGGCTGGTACTTTACAAACATTATCTCATTAAAAACAGTGACCTGACTATTAAAATTCTGAAATTCAGGAAAAGACCCAGAAAAGGGGCGATCTAAAGATAAGAACTGCCTAGGACCTTAGACTTGAGCATTAGGGTTGTATATTATTTTGCAAGCTTGGTTTCTAGTCAGGGTCTGATTGGATGATTGTATTTGCCAGAACCTAGAATGCTAAATACTTGAATGGTTTCCTATAATATCCATCTGTTGTTTTTCCTTTAATTTAATGGCCAAATAATAAGGAGTTCTGGTAGCATAGTGCTTGCAAATCAGGCTGCTCATCGCAAGGTCAGCAGTTCGAAACTACCAGCTGTTCCGCAGGAGAAAGATGAGGTTTTCTGCTTCTGTAAACATTTTTAGCCTCAGAAACCCTATGCAGGGTCACTATGAGTTGGAAACAACTCCACGGCACATAACAACAACAACAACAATTCATGTGATTTAGCAGCAAACTGCTTTTTCTTTACATTTTATGTTTGGTGAGTAAGGAGAAATGATATGCTCTTAAATACTGTCCCCAGATGCCTGGTTATTTCTGGTCTGGTAATTTTTCTACAATTATTTTTTGTTTTACATTTTGGAAAAAAAGCAGGATCTATATTAATGCTGTGGCAGGAAAATTGTTCTTTCCACAACTCTACGAAGTGCAGTTTTGAACTCTTTATTTCTCAGGCTGTAAATCATTGGGTTGAATAGTGGAGTTAGGATAGTATAGGACACTGAAATCAGAGCATCTTGGCTTGAGGAGTAGTTAGATTTAGGTCTTAAGTAGATAAATGAGGCACAGCCATAGTGCACAGTAACAACAATGAGGTGAGATGCACAGGTGGAGAAGGCTTTGTACCTGCCAAGTGTAGAAGGAAACTGAAGTATGGCAGAGATTATGTGAATGTAGGATATCAAGATCAATGACAGGGGGATAACCAGGACCAATGCACATAGCATGAAAATGACAATCTGACTAATGTGAGTATGGTAGGATGCCACCTTGAGTACAGGGGAGATGTCACAGAAGAAGTGATGCAGTTGGTTGGAGGAGTGGAAAGGCAGATGAAATACCAAAGATGTGATAATTTGGGCAACAGTGAAGCCACAGGCACAGGCAGCAGCCACTAGTCCCACACATACCTCATGTCCCATGAGCACTGTATAGCGCAGTGGGTTACAGATGGCAACATAGCGATCGTAACCCATGACTGACAGCAGGAAGGAATGAGAGCAACCAAGGAAGAGGAAAGTAAACATCTGGATAGCACAGCCCAGGAAAGAAATAGTCTTCTTTTGGGCAAGTAGGTCAACCAGCATCTTGGGTACAATGACAAAAGTGTAGCAGGTCTCAGAGCAGGAGAGGACAGCCAGGAAGAAGTACATGGGGTTGTGAAGGGTTCTGTCGAGTACAATGGTAGAAATGATGATGACATTGGTGCCCAGAGTGAAGAGGTAGAGGAACAGGAAGACAATGAAGAGCAGCCGTTGTAACCCAGCCAGAGACGAGAAGCCCAGGAAGACAAATTCTCTCACCACTGTTTCATTGACCCACTCCATTGGAGTACATCTGAGAGAGTGCTATCTGAATGAGAAAAGACAGTGCCTAGAGAAATCCCTGAAAAGCATTAGTCACAGAAATCAACTGTCATATGCTTTCAGATTTTGAGTTCTGAATTCATCACTCTTCTTCCCTGCTTTTTCCCAAAACATGGTGCTGTTTCTAAAATCAGACAAAATGTACATCTAACTTTGAGTCATTCTAACATCATAGCCAAAAAGAAGGTCTTAACATTTCTCAGATGCAACCATCTTTTTCTCTTCATTCCCATAATAAGGATACTTCTTCGTTTTCACTCACGGAATATCTAGCTATTGCTTTTGGTCTTCATTTGACTTTCTTGTCTTCACATTCTCCCAAAGAACTCTTTCTTGCAGTTGCCAAATAAACTATCTGAATATACCATGTTGATATATAACTACAGGACTCTTCTTCCTTTACATCACTTTGTAAAACTCCTACTGAAATCACAATATAGCTATTTTTTCCTTTATCACCTTCATGTATCTTTAATTAATCTTTTCCTTGATGTCAGACAAGTCTCCTGAAATTGAATTTGGGTCATTTTGAGCCTCTCCTCAAAATTTATATTCATGGCTATAACATAATGTTAAAACTCTTTAGTACTGTTTTCAAAACCTTTTATTTTGAGACCCAAATTATGTTTGTAGGCAATCTATAAACTACTTTGGAATGTATTAATATTGAGCAAATAAGGAGCTTAAAAAAAACTCATAGAAAAAATTAAGTAAAAGATAATGGAAAATTTCCATGAACTTTTTGAAGCCCCATCATATATTTTGACCTCACTTGCCTCTATTACTTGCTCATGATAGTTTATTACCCATTTTTATTTAAAAAATATTTCATTATAATTCTGAAGCCTAAGGAAAATCTATTTTTTTGGAACATCATTAGTACTTTCTGAAACCATAATATTTTCTTCCTCAGAACTCACATTAGACACTGATTTCCAATTTGATATAGCATTTGCTTCATTTTGAAATATTGTATTGAAATTTTCTAATATTTCCATTCTCCACTAGATTTTGTACCCATGAGGGAAATATATGCAAATTGTATATAAATTTGCTTTAATTCTTTTCAGCATCTAGAATCATATTAAGTAACTATACTGTTGTTGTTATTGTTGTTAAGTGTTATCAAGTCGGTTCCAACTCATAGGACCCTTCCTTGTATAGGGTTTTCCAAGGGGCTCTGATAGCATAGTGGTTACGAACTGGGCTGCGAACCGCATCAGCAGTTTGAAACTACCAGCTATTCCGCAGGAGAAAGATGAAGCTTCCTGCTCCCGTAAAGATTTACAGCCTTGGAAACCCTGTACTGGGTCACTATGAGTCGGAACCGACTCTACAGCCCATAACAACAACATAGGGTTTTCCAGGTGCGGCTGGAGGATTTGAACTGCCAACCGTGTGTTATCAGTCCAGTGCTGATCCTATAGCACTAATCTCGAAATGTTAACTTGATATATTGCTACATATCTCATTTATGGCACCCCAGGCTTCATAAGACTCCAGTGCAAAATAATCCTCAGTTTTATCTAATTATCAGCAGGAAGATTGCTAAGTACCAAGAATATGCAAGGATTTCTATACCAGAGAGCACCAAGTTTCACCTATTTCAACCTAAAAGATAAATCTCAGCTAACATTAAGAAAAGGGTAGTGGAGAAAGCATGTGGAATTGGAATTCTATGTATTCCCAATTCTTAGTGCTTCTGCTGCTTTCTAGAGCATACTGAAATGTCAGTAAGTAAGAGGAAGATTACAAGAAGGACCTTGCATTGTAGACGTTTATCCATTAAAGGTATCTTAACTAATGTCAATAGCAATAATAATGGCAATATGCCTTACTTTAGCTGAGAAACACTGAATTTCAGAAGGTATAGACAAGTATTGGGCACGATAATTTAAAACCAAATATTGCGCTATGTGTTTAAATGCACATATATATAGGGCCCAATTTAAGCTCCTCAAACTTCAAGGGTAAGACATATTCAAAGAAAGAGATTATTATAAAATGATTTGTTAATTGAAGTGATAGATAGGCACTTAGACTTTTAAGAACACTGCGAAGCATGTTTTGCATTTTCTTGGAAGAATGAATATTTTTACTCTTATTTCTGGGTTCTGCGTGGTGCTGTAGGATTTAACTAACTGTTAAATACAGGTTGGTAGTTTAAATTCATCAGCCACTTCTAGGCAACCCTATACAGGTTTGCTATGAGTCAGAACCAACTCAAAGGCACTTAACAACATATTAATCTTCTATAGAATGATTGAAGTAGAACACGCTTAGAATAGTATCATGAGACTGGACACTTTTTAGTTTCTGCTACTTTAATCCAGATGTACAAACAGTTTAATTACAACTGCATCTTCTGGGTTCTCTGTGAATACTGTCTGGTCCCTAGTGCTTTCAGCTTCTATGTTGTAGTTGTTGTTAGGTGCTTCGAGTCAATTCCGAGTCATAGCAACCCTTCGCACAACAGAATGACACAACCTGCTCCTGTGTCATGCTCACAATTGTTTCTCTTCAGTCCATTCCTGCTGCCACTGTGTCAATGCATCTCATTGGGGTTCTTCCTCTTTTTCACTGACCCTCCACTTTCCCAAGCATGATGTCCTTCTCTAAGGACTGGTTCCTCATGACAACATGTCCAAAATATGAGACCAAGTCTCACCATCTTGACTTCTAAGGAACATTCTGGCTGTACTTCTTTTAACACAGATTTGTTTATTCTTCTGGCAGTCCATGATACTTTCAATAGTCTTCTCCAACACCAAAACGCAAATACGTCAGTTCTTCTACAATCTTCCTTAACCATTGTCCAACTCTTGCATGCATATGAGGCTATTGAAAATACAGTGGCTTGAGTTAGGCACACCTTAGTCCTCAAACTGATATCTTTGCTCTTGAACTCTTAAAAAAGGCCCTGTCCAGCAGATTTGTCTAACACAATATGTCTGATTTCTTGCTTGCTGCTTCCATGAGTGTTGATTGTGAATTGAAGCAAAATGAAGTTTTTGACAATTTAAATATTTTCTCCATTTATCAGGTTGTTATTTATTGGTCCAATGGTGAGGGTTTTTGTTTTATTTACACTGAGGTACAATCCATCTGCATATTGCAGGTTTTTAATGAGTCTTCCTCCGGTCCTGATGCAACATACATTCTTCTTCAAATAATCCAGATTCTCATAATGTTTGCTCAGTCTACAGATTGAATAAGTATGGAGAAAGAATACAACTCCTTTTCTGATTTTAAATCATTCAGTATTCCCTTTTTCCGTTTGAATGACTGCATCTTTTTCTACATACAGATTCCTCATGAGCACAACTAAGTGGTCTGGAATATCCATTCTTTGCAATGTTACTCATAGCTTGTCATAATCCATACAGTCGAAAGCCTTTGCATAGTCAATAAAGCACCAGTAAACATCTTTCTGGTATTCTCTTCTTTCAAGGTCCAGCTGATATCAACAATGCTATCCTTAGTCCAAGTCCTCTTTTAAATCAGCCTTAAATTTCTGGTAGCTGTCTTTGGATATACTGCTGCAATCATTTTTTAAGGAGATGAGGCTTTCTACTCCCGTAAAGATTTACACCCTTGGAAACCCTGTACAGGGTCGCTATGAGTCGGTTCCGACTCCACGGCACATAACAACAACAACAACATCATAATTTTACTGGCATGTGATATTAATGATCTTATTTGATGATTTCCACTTTCTGTTGGGTAACCTCCCCTTGGAATGGGCAAAAATAATCATCTATTTCAACTGGTTAGCTAGGTAGCTGTCTGCCAAATTTCTTGGCATAGATAAGTGAGCACCTCTAGTGCTTTATCACTCTTTCGTAAGATTTCAATTTGTATGCAGTCAATTCCTGGAAACTTGTTTTCCGTCACTACCTTCAGTGCAACATGTACTTCTTCCTTTAGTGTCATTGGTCCTTGATGATATGCTACCTCTTGAAATGATTGAACATTGATCATTTCTTTTTGTTACAGTGACGCTATGCATACCTCCCATCTTCTTTTGATGCTTTCTGCACCAATCAATATTTGGCCTATAGAATCCCTCAGTATTAAAAGTTGAGGCTTGAATTTTTTTTAAGTTCTTTCAATCTGAGAAATGCTGTGTATGCTCTTCCCTTTTTATTTTCTAACTCCTGGTCTTTGCACATTTCATTATAATACATGCGTTTGTATTCAGACAAATAGAGCTGCCTTTTGAAATTTTCTGTTCAGCTCTTTTACTTCCTCATTTTTTCCATTTGTTTTGGCATCTCAGTGTTGTAGAATAAATTTCAGTGTTTCTTCTGACATCCATTTTGGTCTCTTTTCTTTTCTGTATATATATATATATTTGTGAATGGAGTGAAGGTTTGCAGACAAGATCAACTTTACATTTAACAAATCATACACTTTGTTTCATCTCAGTGATTACAATTCCCTCCATGCAACAACAGTTATTCACTTTCTCCCTGTGGTTCCATTGGCATTCCACCCAACATTAATCCCTTCTCAACTTTGTCCTGACTTTCCTGTCTTTTTAATGACCTTTTCCTTCCTTCCTGGATGATGTTCTTGATGTAATCCCACAACTCTTCTGTTCTTCAACCATTAGTCTCTAATGCATCAAATCTGTTCTTCAGATGGTCTGTAAATCCAGGTGGGATATGTTCAAGGTCATATTTTAGCTCTTGTGGGCTTGTTTCATTTTTATAATTCTGTAATTACACTTACATTTCCATGAAACCGTACAAAAGAGATAAATCTCTTCCTTTTCTCCATCTTATTTCTTTGGTTCTTTTCCCAGTGCTCAAGACAAGGTTCTTTATCACTTGTTGCTGTTGTTAAGGGTTTCTGAGGAGCAGCTGGTAGGTTTGAACTGCCAACCTTGTGGTTCGTAGTCCAGTGTTGATCCTACAGCGCCACACCAGGAGTTCAAGGGAACTAACACTGGCAACAGTGGGATTCGAACTCATGCGTCTAGAGTGAGTGGTGTCTTAATCCAGCACCTTAGACCACTAGGCCATGCTACCTACCATTTTCACTTGTTGTTAAGTGCCACTGAGTCGGTTCCGACCCATAGCGATCGTGTATAGGGTTTCCGAGGAGTAGCTGGTGAACTTGACCTTGCAGTTCAAATGGCTTTGCAATCTGACGCATTAGCCCACAGGGCCACACCAGGACTCCCCTTTAGTACTTTGTTGTTAAGTGCTGCTGAGTCATTTCCATCCCATAGTGACCCTGTATAGGATTTCCAAGGAGTGGCTGGTGAGCTTGAACCACCGATCTTGTGGTTCAATGACTTTGCAGTCCAGCACATTAGCCCACAGTGCCAGGTGGGAAGTTCATGGGTAATGCTTTATTAGCTTTTAAAATCTAGAATCCCTGCTTCTCATAATTACTAATTAATTTCCTCATATATCATGTGAAATTTTACTCTCATGAGCACATGTGAAGTTGTGTAATAGATGAATAAAATGTGTGTCGAACTTAGACAGATGTGGACTTGAATCCTGGCTCTGGCATGTACAGGTGGGGGGCTAAGCCCTCGAATTTTTCAAAGCTCATTTTCTCATTTCTATGGAAGAAGAGTAATTCTTGTCTCCGTAGGTTACTGTGAGAGTTAATTGAAAGTATGTATCTGTAAAAGACTAGCTCTATAAATGTTGCTGTTGTTGTTGTTAAGTGTGTCTAGTCGGTTTCGACTCATAGCAACCCCGTATAGAGTTTCTGAGGAGTGTTTGGTGGATTTGAACTCTTGGATTTAAACAGTCCAGTGATTATTCTACAGCACCACACCAGGATAAATGGTGGTGGTGGTGCATATGTGCTGTGGAGTCGGTTTCTGAGGCTGTAAATCTTTACAGGAGCAAAAAGCCTCATCTTTCTCTCATGGAACCGCTGATACTTTCAAACTGCTAACCTTGAGGTTAGCAACCCAACTAGTAACCACTATGCTATCAGAGCTCCTTGCTCAATAAATGTTGTTGTTCTTGTTAAGTGTCATCAAGTCGGTTCCGACCCATGGCAATCCTTTATAGGGTTTCCAAGGAGCAGCTGGGGAGCTTGAACCACCAACCTTACAGTTCAAACGACTTTGCAGTCTGGCGCATTAACCCACAGTGCCACACCAGAACAATCAAGGATGCCAGGTGGTACTGTAGTTAAGCACTCAGCTGCCACCTGAAAGGTTGACAGTTTGAACCCACTAGCTACTCTGTGAAAGAAAGATGTGGCAGTTGGCTTCAGTAAAGATATACAGCTTTGGAAACCTGATTGAAATCCTAATGGCACACTAAGAATCAGAACCAGATCAATAGCAGTAGGATTTTATAAATTTTTGTTGTTGTTGTTTTGTTATTGTTACTCAATAAATAATTACTTCATTTTTTGCTTTATTGGGATTGGGATCAGAAACATTTTCACTGGTAATATTGGTTAAATTCATTTAACTCATGGCAAGTTTTTGAAACTGCCTTGTCTGTGTTTTTCGGGGGAGGGAAAATGTAAGGGATCATCATTTCCTTGAGATTTGCTAAGCCTGACTGAAAGTAGCTTGATTTTTCTATGGAGTACTGTTCTGTATTCGGAGATAGGCAAGGGTTACTTTCAGTGTCTTGTTGCTCTTTGGTCAAGAGTTATTTATGTAAGTTACCTATACCTGGTAGGAAGTAAAGAAAGTTTTTAAAATTTTCTGGTTTGGGGGCATAGATGATAAACTTAGAAATATTAAGGAATCTTGTTGTTTTTAAGTACCATCGAGTCAGTTCTGACTCATAGTGACCATGTATAGGGTTTCTGAGGAGTGGCTGATGGGTTTTTACCACCAACCTTGTTAGGAGTTCAGTGTTAGCCAACAGCACCACACCAGAACTCCTAACTAATCTTAGTCATACATATATGTAAACTTAGGTGTTGCTCATTATAGATGCTTTATAATTACTGATGACATGTGTTATGTAAACATACTTTATCTACACATTTAGGCATAAACCTCAACTATTCTGAGTTCTTGAAAACCCTAAAAATTCTCAAACTTTATTTTGCTCTGAGCACTACAGATATAGATATAAATAAAATCCCTGTTCCTTTTTCAGCACCAAGCATTAGTCATAAGACAGATATCATAAGCACTGTTAAGAACATACAAATGTACAGAAATTTTTGAGGAAGAAAAAATAATTTCAGGAAAGGTTTTGAAGAGCCAATAACATTTGAATATCACCTTTAAGCATTGTGATAAAAATATAGGCTGAGTCTACATGGGTTTATTTAAGTCAGCAATTTGATTGAATTGATTAATATGTAGAATAAAGTTGATTACTCTTCAAAATAGAAACAAGTACCCAGTTGTTTTGTGCTCCAAAAACATGGAGGCATCCCATTTACAATGGGAAAACAAGTTTGCCCAGACTTGTGAAACAAGAGACAAAGGAAAAATAACAATGGCATTCATTTTTTCCCTTTTCCTTGATTCTGTTTTATTACCATAAGCATCAAGTTCAGTCTACAAACTAAAAACACAAAACAAACAAAGAAAAAACACCTCAACTTCTTTGATAAATATTGTCCTAGTCTATCAGTATCAATTTTGATATCTCCAGGTGAGAAAAGAAAACAGAACTCTGCCAACCTCCTTCAATATGAAGGCATCTAGTAAAAAAGGCATCTAGTAAAATGCTGTTATGTTCAAGTTCCAACTCCGTCTTTTAAAGATCTAGCCTAGTAGTCTCATTTGACAAATAAAGTAACTGAGCTTCACAAATTGCTGTGATGATCCCAAGCTAGAAAGCAACTAAGTGGATGTGTTAACAACAAAACAGAGGTCTTGGTTTTTCAGTGATGTTTCTCCTAGAGATGTTCATCATGCAGATACTTTTGCTTTCTCTTTGTGCATAGAATTTACTTATTGTGTTGTCTTCCTGTGTCTACCTCTTCTGGTTGTACTTGTGCCAGTATTTCTGACTATTTTTGAGGTTCCAGATGGTAGTGCACTTTGTTTCATTATTATCAGTGAACTGTAATTATTTGCAGAGCACTCCTTAAATTCTCTGCCATGTATTAGGTATTATAACTTTGGATAATGCCTAAAGCAGTACTTTCTTAAAAAAAAAATTATTTAAGATTTTGTCATAAAAATACTGTTGTCCCAGTTTAATTAAATCATAATCAAGATAATATAAATTATCCAACATATACATTTAGGAAGAGCAATGAGTCAGTTACTTTAGAATATGTATAAAATATATCTGTATAACTTTCGAGAAATTCACATTAAATTTTAAGTAATCCCCTAGTTATTATCCTAGTTATTTAGAAACCACATCCTTAATTGTAACTCTATTCAATGTTACTCATCACCATAGGCTCCATCACTTTTTCCTGTCTCTTACCTGAAACGTGAAACTTAAGTTCCACTGTGGAGGCACTTGTTTGCTCTCACTTTCTGTTCATTGTCCAGCTAAATATAATAGCTGCTCAGTCTGAGATGGATGTCTGTGATTATAGGTAGACACTCATTCACCTTCTGTCTCCCTTAAAGGAGCCGGAGACACAGAAGTTACAGAAGACAGACTCCAAGTTAAGTGCTGAAAGGGTAACAGTGAAAATAGGCCAGAGGCTACATAGAGATAGAAATTAGATTATGGTCTGGTTATTTAGATCTCAATCAAAGTCATATGCATTCAGACTGCTCCTATCATTTTGTGCCACTGACCGAAGTTGACAACACACAGCAAATAGTGACCATAAAGTGATTGCTGCTTTTATTATTGGTACTGGCTGATTCTTCTGTGGGTCTCCTGGTGCCAAAGTCATTGCCATGGAGACGTTGCACTGGGTTTAATTAAAAGCTGAGTTGATTATGGAAAACAGAGACAAATTACAAAATGCCAAATGGCTCAAAATGGGCCCAGACAGTAGGACTTGGGGAGCAGAAGGCTCAAACGCTTTCAGGCGCCACAAGTTTAGAAAATCTGACTAATTTTAAGTTGATTTTTCAGTTTTTCAAGGTTTCATATTACATGTATTCTGATAATGCAAAAGTACATTATTCATAATATAGGAGCTCTGGTAGCGTAGTGGTTACGAATCGGGCTGCGAACCGGAAGGTCAGCAGTTCAAAACTACCAGCTGCTCAGCGGGAGAAAGATGAGGCAATCTGCTCCCGTAAAGATTTACAGCCTCGGAAACCCTTTTCAGGGTCGCTATGGGTCGAAACCGACTCAACATGATGATAGAAGATGCTTATTTAGCTTCAAAGTTGTTTTTGTACTTACAATTGTAAAGATAGGCCCACATCAGGTTCAGAAGGTAGATTGAGCAATAGTTTCTGGTAGTGAAGTCCCAGGTAGAAGATACTGGAAAGAAACTCATTTCACAATTGTACCTACTGAGTTCATTTATCCCTACATCTTTGCATTCCATCATCGAGATCCTAATATTATGAATGTGTTGCTTAATGCAGTGCTGTTGTTGTTAAGTGCCTTTGAATAGGTTCTGATTCATAGCGACTCTGTCTAGGGTTTCCAAGGAGTAGCTGGTGGGTTTGAAACATTCATCTTGCAGTTAGCAGTCTAGTGCTTATCCTATAGCACCACTAGGGTGTATCTGTTGAATGTTGGATGAATGAATGAGTGTTGGAACAAAGACTGCATTCAAGCAAAACATTGTTCTATATCTAATCTCCAAAATTTTTGGTTTCCACTTCCCTTGTGACTATGTTAGGAATGAATGTGATTTCATCATTAGTTTCCATCACTCTATCCTGATGTGACGCTGTGGGATAAAGCACTGGACAGCAAGGACGGTTTAAACCACAAGATCAGTGGTTTAAACTCACCAGCCTTGAGTATTGTTGTTGTTGTTAGGTGCCATCGAGTCAGTACTGACCCATAGTGACCGTATGCACAGCAGAATGAAACACTGCCTGATCCTGGGCCAACCTCACTACTGTTGCCATGCTTGAGTCCGTTGATGCTGCCAGTTGGCCAATCTATCTTGTTGGGGGGTCTTCCTCTTTTTCTCTGACCCTCTACCTTACCAAACATGATATCCTTTTCCAGTGACTGGTCCCTCATGACAATATGTCTGAAGTATGAGAGACAAAGTTTGGCCATCTTGGCCTCCAAGGAGCACTCTGGCTGCACTTCTTCCAAAATGGATCTATTGGTTCTTTTGGCAGCCCATGGCACTTTCAACATTCTCCTCCAACACTGTAACTCAAAAAAGCCATCAATTCTTCTACGGTCTTCCTTATTCAATGTCCAGCTTTTGTATGCATATGAGGTTATTGAAAATACTATGGCTTGGATCAGGTGCACCTTAGTCCTCAAGCTGACATCTTTGCTCTTCAACACTTTAAAAAGGTCTTGTGCAGCAGGTTTGCCTAATGCAATGCATCATTTGATTTCTTGACTGCTGCTTCCGTTAGTGTTGATAGTTGATCCAAGAAGAATGAAGTCCTTGACAACTTCAATCTTTTCTCCATTGATAAGAATGTTGTTTACTGGTTCAGTAGTGAGGATTTTTGTTTTCTTGACATTGAGATGTAATCCATACCGAAGGCTGTGCTCTTTGATCTTCATCAGTAAATGTTTTAAGTCCTCTTCACTTTCAGCAAGCAAGGTTGTATCATCTGCATATCGCAGGTTGATAATGAGTCTTCCTCCAATCCTTATGCCATGTTTTTCTTCATAGAACCCAGTTTCTCAGATGATTTGCTCAGCATACAGGTTAAATAAGTATGGTGAAAGAATACAACCTTGTCGCACATCTTTCTTAATTTTAAACTATTCAGTTTTCCCATGTTCTGTTTGAACAACTGCTTCTTGGTCCAGGTACAGATTCCTCATGAGCACAATTAAGTGTTCCGGAATACTCATACTTCACAATGTTCTCCATAGCTTGTCGTGGAATGGGGGATATCATTGCTGATGTCCAATGGATCTTGGCTGAAAGCAGAGACTATCAGAAAGACCTTGAGTGTACACCACCTGAATTTAGATAGTAGCTCAAGAACAGATCTGGCACATTAGAAACTAATGAATGAAACTCAGAAGAGCTGTGTGATTACATAATGAACATCGTACAAAGAGAATGCCAAAAGTCATTAAAAAGACAGCAATCAAAGAAAAGGCCAAAGTGCATGTCAGAAGGGACTCTGAAACTTGCTCTTGAGTGTATAGAAGCTAAAGTGACCGGAAGAAATAATGAAGTAAAAGAGCTTAACAGAAAATTTCAAAGGGCAGGTTGAAAAGCCAAAGATCTGGAGTTAGAAAATCAAAAGGGTAGAACATGCTCAGCATTTCTCTAGTTGAAAGAACTGAAGAGAAAAAATAAGCCTTGTCTTGCAGTATTGAAGGTTTCTATATGGCACTGTGCGTTAATGGACTGGACTGCAAAGTTGCTTTGAACCGCAAGGTCGGTAGTTCAAGCTCACCAGCGGCTCCTTGGAAACCCTATACAGGGTTGTTATGGTTTGGAAACAACTTGATGGCACTTAACAACAACAATGATGGCTTGCACCTGGAGTGATACCACATACTGTTGTAGATTGAAATTCTAGTGTCAAATCTCCACCTTTTGTTTGTTTGTTTGTTTTGCCATTTGACTTTGCAACCACTTCCATGAGAGACTGAATATTATTCCCCACCTTACACATTGAGCTAAGGTGCCCTGGTGACATAACTGTTAAGTACTTGGCTGCTAACTGAAAGTTTGGCAGTTCAAACTCACCCAGTTGCTTCTGAGGGAGAAAGACCTTTTGATCTGCTCCCATAAAGGTTGGTGGTTAGTTATGTACTATGGAGTCAGTTCTGACTCATAGCGACCCTGTACAGGGTTTCCGAGGATATAAATCTTTACGGGAGCAGGAAACCTTCATCTTTCTCCTGTGGAACAGCTGGTAGTTTTGAACGATTGTTCTTAAGGTTCACAGCCCAATTTGTAACCACTACGCTGCAGCCTAGAAAATCCTATGGGGTAGTTCACATTGGGTCTTTGTAAGTTGAAAATTGAGTTGATGACATCCAACAAAAACAACAAATGTTGAGTTAGGATTGGTATTGGCCTTGATGTAAAATGATGAAATGTGGGCAGAAGTTGCAATTGGCCAGTTACTAGTAGTTTTTTTTATTCTTTTAACCCCAGACTCTAGAATGGATACTCTTACTTTATGTAGATTTAGTCCTAACCTATTAAAAGGGGTCAAACCAACAAATGTTCAACTTGAAGCAGAGATACCATGCTGACTGAACCTAGCTTAGATTAGTCAACTCCTAGCCAACCCACAAACACACAGCAAGAATTTTAAGTCCCCATTCTCGGAGGTGGTTTGCTACCCAGCAAAATTTAAAGAGTGAAAGCATATGTGTTCTATACTAGCCAGTTACTGTGGACTAAATTCCTATTCATAACACCACATGTGTGTCAGAATAGAACTGCACTCTCTAGAATTTTCAGTGACTGATTTTTCAGAGGTAAATCGTAATGCCTTTCTTCTAAGGACTTGTACCTCCAATTTTTAGATTAGCAATTTAGCACGTTATCTGTTTGTTACATCCAAGGACTCCCAAGTGCCACATAGTTTTCCAAGGTGATTGTACCAATTTACAGTCTTACCACCATTATTACATGGGGATTCTGGTGATTTTCATCTGTAAAAAAATTGATATTTAATAATTCTTTTTCATTTGAGACATTCTGATTTATGAAATGGTATTTTATTGATATGTTGTAATACTAATGTGGTTGACTGCCTTTCTATAAACTTAACTAGCCATTGAATTTTCCCTTTTCTCAAAGCTCCATTTAAATCCTTAGTCCTTTTTTAAAACCTGGTATATTTCTTTTCCTTATTGATTCATAGAAATATTATAATATGGTTGGCATGCCAGTACCTTCTTAGTTATTATATTTCAAATATTTTATCTAATATTTGAATTATATTTTTACTAATGAGATGGATTAACAAAATGGCTGCAATAATGGGATCAAACATAGGAATGATTGTGAGGATGGTACAGGGCCATAGCTGCAGTCTATTATACATAGAGTCTCTATGAATCTGAACTGTCTTGATGGCTACCAACAACAACAAAGATGTCTTTTCAAAACTAGAAGTTCTAAATTTGCATGAAGTATAAACTATCGATCTTCTCCTTTCTGAGTAATTCTTTTACTGTGCTGTTCAAGCAACTTCTCCCTCTACAAATCATGCATATATTTTAAATATTGTGTTATAGACAGTTTGTTGCTTTAACGTAGCCATTTTGTTCTAATATTCATCCAGAATTGATTTTTTTGTGTATGATGTATGGTACAATTAAAGATTCATTTGAACCTTATGAATACCCAAACAATATTTTTAGAAAACAATCATTCTTAATTTCAATATGCAAAGATTCACTTATATTATAGTTTTGTCACTTTTGTTATTAACTAGATGGATATATATATAAATATACATATATATTTAAATACTACATATGTACACATATATAGTATTTTTAAATTATCTTTCCTGCTTCATTATTCAATGTACCTATTCTTTCACCAGTATTATTCTATTTATTGAATCTTTATTATAAGTTTGTTATTTGTCCTTTAGACAAGTTGTTCTTGGTCTTTTACATTTTCATATTCCATATTTTTAGGTGTAGGAATTCCCTTTTTTCTGCTGATATACAGAAATGTAATGGATATTTGTATTATTGACATCAGATTATAATGTAAATACTTTTTATTAATTTATATATTTTATCTATATGTTCTTTAGTAATTTCTGTTCCTAATAGTATTGTCAATGACCAGAATTTAATTTCTTCCCTTTGAATCACCATTATTTTATTTGTTTACCTTACTTTATTGACCCAACAAGGACTTGTAGCACAACATTGACTAGAACTGGATTTAGTGAGCATTATTGTTACATTCCTGATCTCAAGGGGAATATTCCTCATATTTCATCATTAAGATTAAGAAAGATTTCGTTTAAGGCATTTCCTACTATTTTTAGTTTGATGCTGTTTTTGTTATTAATAGTTGCGGAGTAGGTTCCTACTTATAGCAACCCTGTATGGAGTTTCCTAGGAGTGACTGGTGGGTTTGAACCACTGAGCTTGTCGTTAACAGTCCAGTGCTTATTCAACAGCACCACACCAGAAAACTATAACTGCATGTTGAATGTTTTAACAAGTTTCTTTATATCAAGATAATTAGAAAGGTTAATAAGGATGCTGTTGTTGTTAAGTGCCATGAGTTGGTTCCAATGCACAGAGATTGTATATAGGGTTTCCGAGGAGGAGTAGCTGCTGAGGTTGAACAGCTGACCTTGAATTTCAAACGACCTTGAGGTTCAGTGCTTATCCTACGGTGCCACACCAGGACTATATAATACATATATACTTTTCCTTTTTGCCATTAGTGTGGAAATTTTGAAGTGTAAAAAATATGGACCCACTCTTGAACATTTTAGAGAAACCCTGCTTGTTCATATTATTGGATTAAATCTGCATAACCTTTTCTCATGAACTTATCTTTACTGCCTAATCTTCATCAACTCTGTCCCTCGATGTTTGTGTTGCAGCCACATGGGATGTTTAAATTTATTCACTGAGCCATGCACTTTTTCTCTGAACCTGTACACCTGCCTGAAACATTCTTTTAACACTTGTTAAATTTTTATTTGCTACTTATTTTCAGGTTCCAACTTAAATGTTATTTACTCTAAGATTGAATTTAGTTATTCACACTGTGTACAGCCCTTGTTGTTGTTGTTGTTGTTAAGTGCCATCGAGTCGGTTCCGACCCATAGCGACCCAGTACAGCCCTTGCAGGTCAATAAATCATTCATCACATTGTATTGTAATGGTCTCTGTCTGCAATGATTTTTACCTATCTGCTTTAACTACTATCACTCTGTTTAAGGAGTAATAGATGCCAGTTGTCTACTTATTATATAAATGAATGACAGTAGAACACATATCCTACATTGAGTATATAAAATAAACTTTGATCAGTATTAAAGGGACTACTGCAAATCCAGGAAATAATCCCTTAAATTTTGTGATCATTTCTATCTGCTGATAAATTAGAAGACCTTGCATAACCCAAGTTTTATTATAATTTATTAGTTTAACAAAGATTTTGAAAACCTATGGTTCTTCATTATTGAAACCATGATTGCCATTATGGTCATTCAAAATGTCAATTCAATGCCAGTCTGCATCAGTTTCTGAGATGAGCAGGAAGTATTCTAGCGATCCAAGGTACAAGACAAGTGTGTGAATACTCACAAATATGTAACAGCTAGACAGAAAAGTATTTAAACCTTGTGCAAATCAGAGGAAAGTAGAATTTACAAATGGGAGTTTGTGCATGTGTTTGACAGGTAGAAAAAATTGTGTTCAGAGAATTCTGTAGCACAGAGAATCACTATGAAAGTTAATTTGCATTATTTTCTAAAGCAGAAGAAATCTCCCAAACTCTCATTCACCTCTTAGAAGTGGGTAGTGTCAACTTTCTCTCAATAAATAAAGCTCAAATCCCTAAATCAGTGGGAAAATGTCAGAAATGTACTTGCATGCTCTCCTTCACTTATTAATATCATCAAAGGAATGTTCTAACAGTGTTTCGAACATTGTATTATGATGAACTAAGGATATACTAACAACTTAAACTTATTGGGGAGATACTTACCGCCAAACCACTTGATACAGCATGGAAAAATATCAGAAGTTCAGACATTAAAAAAGAAATCACTGTTAGCATAATGTAAATTCAACTAAGTTTGTTATCACTCTCCTGTTGTTTTACTTTTCTGGTTTTTCTCTGTTCTTCCAATACTAGCTTTTCTTTCTCTTTTTTCCCCCTTATAGTCTTCATTTTAATCTTCCCTTTTTCACTTTACCACATAAAGCTGTTACATATAATTACAATAATGTTAATTCTTAAAATTTATAAAATGTATTTCTTAAAACAGTATGCTAGACATTCTAAGGCATTTCCTCTTTCAAACCTTGGGATAAGCATTACTTTCAAATTTTGTCAATTTGCACAGTTTATTTGTTCATGCACACTCAACAAGTAAATAATGGAATTTATTTCTAAATTTAAGTTGTATGGCACTGAAGCAAGATCTCTTAAGTTACATGTTGCTAATGTGAAAAGTTGGGTAAATGAAAATGTATTAACTGATATTACATAATCAGTTCTTTCATTGAAATGTGTCTGTAATAATGCCACAGTAAATTCAGTCAAAAATATTCGCTGTAGTTATAATGGTGACTGAAACACTATCATTTCTTAAAGTAAGATCTAGTGAGGAGGTCTGGTGTGGGGTTGTGGATTAATGCTCTGGACTGCAAGGTCGGCAGTTCAAGCTCACTGATCACTCCTCAGAAACCCTATCCAGGGTTTGAACTGACTGAACGGTCCTTAACAACAACAACAATAGTGAGCTATGGCAGAAAGAGAGAACTGCGCACTTTATAGTACTTAGTTTAAGGCTTTGCACATAGTAGCTGATAAGTAAACAGAACTCAGGGTTCTTTAATGGTGAACATACTTTTACACTGATCACTCCTGATCACTCACTGATCACTCCTCAGAAACCCTATCCAGGGTTGGAACTGACTGAACGGTCCTTAACAACAACAACAATAGTGAGCTATGGCAGAAAGAGAGAACTGCGCACTTTATAGTACTTAGTTTAAGGCTTTGCACATAGTAGCTGATAAGTAAACAGAACTCAGGCTTCTTTAATGGTGAACATACTTTTACACTGTGTGTAATATCAAGTTGAATCCTAGTTTACAAAAGAAGGAAAATAAAAGGGATATGAATGAAAACTAATATTTTAATGCTTCCTATTAGATTAGTGGAGGCCTGGTATGGGGCTGTGGTTTAATACTCTGGACTGCAGTCAGTTTGAACCATAAGATTGGTGACTCAAGCTCACCAGTCACTCCTCAGAAACCACATACAGGTGGCTATAGGTCGGAACTGACTCAACAGGACTTAACAACAACAACAAAATCATGTAAGTACTGAATTGCTTTGCATAGATTAATTAATCTAATTATTACAATGGCCAACTGGGACAGGTATTGTACTTTCCTAATTAAACAGGGAAAAGCTGGTAATGAAAGAGTTCAAACCTGGCCTAAGGTACTTAAGTGGAAAATTATCTGAATCATAGGTCAAATTTGGATCTTTGTTACTCCCAAGTTTGTGTTTTCTATTCCACTACCAGTGTCTGAAAACTTTAATCTCCCCCTATTTATTGCAGCCAGAGTGATCCTTGGAAGCCAGGATGACCAAACTCTGTCTCTCATACTTTGAACATATTGTTGCTCGAGAAGGGCACCACATTTGGTAAGGTGGAGGGTTAGAGAAAAAGAGGAAGACCCCCAGTGAGATGGATTGGGAAAGTGGCAGCATCAATGGGCTCAAATGTGACAATAATTGTGAGGTTGGCCCAGGACAGGGCAGTGTTTCGTTCCATTGTACATAGAGTTGCTATGAGTTGGTACCGACTCGATGGCACCTAACAACAACAACAAATTTATCTACCAGTAATAATCAATTTACTGAAAATATTTCTTTTTAAACCTCAAAAATATCTAAACCCACGCAGAGACTTACAACAACATTCTCCCTTGTTTCCTTCAATGTAGAACGGGGAATTTCCAGATGGGAATAACACAACAAGACAATATAGTACTTACTTGATATGGTCATCTGAGAAAACGGACTTTCATAGCACATGAAAATAGCAATGGCTTGATCCTTCAATATATCCATATTAACACGACTTTCTGGGGACTAACTGGGATAACTTGTACCATGAATGGAGTCCTGGTGTGGCACTGTGGGCTAATGCATCAGACTGCAAAGTTATTTGAACTGCAAGGTTGGTGGTTCAAGCTCACCAGCTGCTCCTTGCAAACCCTATACAGGGTCATTATGGGTCGGAATCAACTTGGTGGCATTTAACAACAACAACAACATACAGTGGATAAGGTGTCCTGGTGGCACTGTGTGTTAAGCATTGGGCTGCTAATGCTTAAATATTATGGTTGATGGTTCATACACACTAGCTACTCCATAGGAGAAAAACTAAGGCTGTCTACTACCATAAAGATTTACAGTCTGGAAACCTTAAGGAGCAATTCCACCCTGAACTTGATGGCAATAGATTTCTTTTTTTGTTTTTTTTTTTTTTTTTTTTTGGTTTTGCATTGGATAAAAGGCTAAACTTCAGGAAGAACTTTCCAATAAAAACAATCAAGGCTACTTGAAGTTCTTATTCCTTTTTTTCCCCCTTCGAGGACACTTAGGAGAAAATATCAGATCGATTATAGAATTGTAGTTCTATCCAATACATTTATTTTTTTTAAACTTTTTATTGTTAACTGAGTGCTGGTTAACAGAGCAGACCATCAGTTTTATATTCAACAAGTCATACACTTTGTTTAATTTCAATAATTACAGTTCCTTCAATATACTTTTATGAATATAGCTTTCCTGAGTTATTGACTTACACAGTTTTGGGAAATGGGTATCTATTTAGGACCTTCCTCAGAGCTGTCTTTACTTCTTTATTTCTCAGTGTGTAAACAAGGGGATTGAGAAGTGGGGTAATTACAGTGTAGGTCACTGCTACCAGCCGATCCTTGTCTGAGGAGTACAGGGATGTGGGCCGTAAGTAGATAAAGGAGGCACAACCATAGTGGACAATGACCACTGTGAGGTGGGAGGCACAGGTGGCAAAAGCCTTCCTTTGCCCCTCCACTGAGGATATCTTGAGTATGGTGGAAACTATGAAGATATAGGAGATGAATATGAGCACAAAGGGAACCAGTAGAACCAGAATGCTGAGGAAGAAGATGACCATCTCCTTCAGATTGGTATCTGTACAGCCCAATTTGATGACAGGGGAGATGTCACAAAAAAAGTGGTTGACCCTATTAGAGGCACAGAAGGGCACACTGAACACCAGGACATTGACAACCACAGAGATCAGGAAACCACAGATACTTGAGGCTAGAACCAACTGCACGCAGGTGGCTCTGCTGACAATGAGAGTGTAGTTGAGAGGGTTGCAGATGGCAACATACCGATCATAGCCCATCACCGCAATGAGAAAACAGTTGGTACAAGCCAAACCCACAAAAAAATACAGCTGGGTAGCACACCCGTAAAAAGAAATAGCTGGATTTGTGGAAAGCAGGTTGGTCAGCATTTTGGGTACAATGACTAAGGTATAGCAGGTTTCAGAACAGGAAAGAACAAAGAGGAAGAAGTACATGGGGGTGTGCAATGTCCGGTCTAGACGAATGACAGTCATGATGGTGGTATTGGCCATCAAAGTGGTCAGGTAGACCAGCAGGAAGATAAAGAAAAGAAGGATCTGTAGATCCCCCAGGGTTGAGAATCCTATAAGGATGAACTCGGTGATTATACTTTGGTTCTGTTTCTTCATTGGTCAGTGAGAATCTGATTCAGACAACCTGAAATTGAGAGCAGGAAGTAAATACTGAAATGACCTCATATAAACCCCACTGGTATATCTTCTACAAAGATGATAATACTAGTTTGGAAACATGAATCACACAAAATCAAAGCAGACTGATTAGGGGCTGGGAGAAGGAAGGATAAGGAGCAGTCTCATAAATAAATCCCAAATTCAAAGAAAAGTTTTAAAATTCTTTATTTTTGTAAGTTGTTTCTGCTCTTTGTATTCATACGTGCATAGAATATTCGTAGTGTATCAAATAAAGAAGTGATTAAAGCTCATATCATCAAATCCTATCATTTTACACAGGAAAATATTGAGGCCCCAAAAGATGAAACTATTTGCTTAGCCCATATGAGAGGGACAGCCTGTATAAAACACTTATATTTATAGTCATGATATGAAAATCTGATTCAGAGAAAAAAGAAGAACACAAATAAATGAAAAAAACTGTTTATATATTCCCTCACATCTCTGACTCCAATGTTACTTGTTCAGATGTTAATAATTTCATTTTAAAGCATTCAGATTGTATTTTCCTGTGATTGATCATGAAGCCTTTGGAATAGGCATACAATGATCCCAAATATTGGTGTTTCTTTTATTACGAATGCATAGATTTCTGGGACCAAGAACTCAATAAAAGCTCAAGTAAAGCTGGGCCTGAGATTTCCCCTCCAAATAAGGTGAAGCTGGGCCTGACACTTCCACTTTCTCTTCTCTGCCTCAATACCTGTTGCTCCCAACTGATCTCAGAAAAACTCTCACTGTTATCTGTAGGTAGAGCTTTACTTTGATTTGGAGATGACTAAAATTTTCATACCAACTTTAGAGAATTAAAAAATCTTTGTATTGAAGAAGAATAGCTAGGAATCTTCTATCCTAGTTTGCACCAAGTTCTGTGAACTTCTTCACAACAATTTGGACAAGTATAATACAATCTCTATAGTCAATAAATCAGCTTGTTCTTAAGAGAAATAGTTTCTTATGCCTAGCTCAACTATGTTTCCTTGATACAGCTATACCCGTTGTCTTGTGCTTGTCCTCTGTAGTTACTCACAAGAAGTTTAATTTATTTTTATAGATGACGGCCTTTTAGTTATTTAAATTAAACAACCATGTCCCTTTAAGGGTCTTATTTTCCTCTTGGCTATCATCCTCAGTCTCTTCAATTGTTTCTCATGGCATCATTTCTGGAATTGTTTCTTAATTACTATCTTAGGTGTTACTGGGAATTAGATTATATCATTTTAGGTATATCACTAGATTATATAGATTATATCATATTAGGTATATCATACTAGGTATATCACTGGTATCATCACTGGTATTATAAGATATACCTCCACTTCACAGCTGTAGGCAAACTGACTCATTCCCTGTGATTATACATAACTCATTCCAATCTCTGTCTCTATACATATCTTTGAATTTCCTTTGTTTGCTGTTCTTTATTCCTTACTATTAGCTAATATCTATCTCTCCTACAAAACCCCAGGTATACATTTATCTGAAATGCTTCCTTGTTGTTGTTATGTGCCATGGAGTTGATCCCGACTCATAGTGACCCTGCATAGGGTTTCCAAGGTTGTAAATCTTTACAGGAGCAGAAAGCCTCATCTTTCTCCCGCAGAACAGCTGGTTGTTTCGAACTGCTGACAGTGACATTAGCAGATTGATTCATAACCACTATACTACCAGAGCTCCCGGAAATGCTTCCTTAAGTAACTCTAAATGAAGTTGACAGCTGTTTTTTATTTACTTCTGTCAGTTAGTTTTGGGATCATTTGCTGGGATCACAGTGAGATTGGGAAAGATGCAGTCTCTGGAGCCAGACAACTTATGCTGGAGGCATGACCTTGCTACTCTTTGACTGGAGAAATCATTTCTCTGTGCCTTGGTTTCTCATCTCTGAAATGGCAATATTAATATCATAATCATAGAGTTTTGTGAGTACCACATGCTCAGAAGACAATTGTTGACTCACTGTGTGCATTCAGTAAATGTTAACTGTTAGTGTGTAGTTCATTTTCCTCATGTTACAAATGAGGAAACTGGGGCCCATAGAAGTAGATTTAAAGAACTGGGTGGCCTAACCATTTAGCAGTAGAGATGAGACCCTGTCCCAGATATTCTAACCTTCTCCATTCAAGGCTGTCTTCTGAATGACCTGGATCCTAGTTTTAGAGTTTTGACTTGTATTTGCTGTTTGTTTCTCCACCTACCTGGTAAGGTAGGCTATAGATCAAACCTTTCTCTACTCTGTGATACTGAGGCAGATTTTGTTTCTCCCTTCTGTTTACAACTATCTCTTCTTCTTCTACCTTTAATCTATTACCCATGTTTTTTCTTCTGCTAAAATAAGTATCTACCTTGTTATTCCTAAAACTTGATCCTATTTCCTAATTTAAGTACAGTTTATTGTGATTTTGTTGATCTACACTATCTATTATTCTCTTCTAGATGTAAATCTCTAACCTTTTCCTTGCTTTACTTTCTTCCAGATCCAGAAAACCACATCTGAATGGGCCACTGTCCTCGTTACATGGCTTCTGTTCCTGTGTTTTGCCCTGGATCTTGATGTACATTTGGACCTTCTGAATCTTTCTGTGATACAAGATTTGTTTATAGAGTGAACTGACAGATGATTGTACTAAAAGAGGTTTCTACAGCTATAATATAAAGGAGGGACTTACATTCACAGGTAGAGTTCTGACACAATCCCAAGTTACTTTCTCCTGAATCCATCAAAATCTAAAGAAGAGAAAAACAGTCCAAATTTTGAAAACCATCAGTCACCAGGTCTGATTGTGGAAAGTCCAGTGGCCATGAACCTTGAAAGATGAAACAGTTTTGTCTTGTAGTTGGCCTGGAGTTGCTTGGAAAACCCTAATCTTTACAGCTTTGTGTATCTGATGTCAGATGCTCCAGTAAAATGCCTGGGTCTTATATAGCTGGGCATCCCAAGAGAAAAAGACCTTGGAGAGAGATCCTTCTTTGGAATCTAGGCATTAGAAATGTATTGATTTATTATGCATATATTCAGTTCCCCAAAAAAGCAGTGGATCAATGAATTATCTAGCTTACTTGATCAGTGTAGAAGATAGATAGCTTTGAATAGTATGATTACATTCAAGGGGTGTTTATTTAAGTTCAAGATTACATTTGCTGATTGAAGGAATGAGTTGTAATTCCTTCAATTATTAGCTTTATGGACTGTGGATCTAGGTCAGGGGTAGGGAACGTCCAGCTCAAAGATTTCATAAGGTCTGTGAAATAATTTGATCTGGCCCTTCCAAAGCAACCAGTTCCAGTCATTACATTAGGGGTGAGTTACTTAAATACTTCATCAAACGTAGCAGGCTATATATATATTTTAAGTCTTTATTGTGAATTGAGTGATAATTTACATGGCAGAACATCAGCTTTACATTTACCTTATTGTATTTCATTTCATTGCAATGATTACAATCCCCTCCATGAATTATCATTCAACAATATTTGCTTCTATTTCCTCTGTTTTTTTCTTTTTTTGGATGTACACTGAAACACTCAGGAATATATAATCATTCAAATAACCAAAGGGCATACTCTACAAGCCTGCCCATGGACGCCAACACAAAGCCTCCTCCATGAGTCTAGAGTCCCCAGCCACTCCATCTCTCCATGCCATCCTCTCTGCCTCCATCTCCGGCATTGCTATAACAGGCTAGTTTTTAAGTTGATAGTTTTGTATTGCCCATGAATAATGTTACCAATATCCAAATAGCTCTTGGAAGAAGAAAAGTTACCCACCTCTAATCTAGATGAATGGCTTTAAGAGGCCAAATAAGAGACATCCTTGACAGATTTCATATATTTTTCTCCTATTCCTTTAGGTATGTTAGCTGAATAAACCAGATAGTGTTTTTTTTTTTTTTTTTTTTTTCAGTAATGTTCCTTCTTTTTTATGTGTTTAAGTTTTGCCTTCATTTTAAGGTGACAATAATTCTACTTGCTAGATTATTCTCTTAAAATACATTTACCAATGAAGCCATTCATTTATGCATGCATTCATTCATTTAATCATTTTGCACTGAGAACATACTATGTTCCAGGCACTCTTTGTGCTTTGGTAAGGTGGTGGTGGTGATGGTGATAAAGGACAGGGATGAGATTTCCATAGTTTATGCTAGTGGTGGTTTATGGACTACATTCACTGAGGTTGCTGAGGTGAATGTGAAGATGCATATTGCTTGGTCTACACAGGATCTTCTCATATTAGAGGTGGGTTCTGGGGATTTTGCCATTGACTCAGGTGATTTCTTTTACACTTTATAGGCATAGACTTGCTAGTGTCTGTATGAAAAGATCTGGGTATTTAGTGGGATATGGAGAAATAAGTGGAGAAATACACAAGGTAAAGATGGCTTAGATGGCAGTTCAAACCGACCAGTCACTCCTTGGAAACCTTTTAGAGGATCACTAAGAGTTGGAACTGACTCAACTTCACTTAACAACAAACAACAACAATAGCAGTTCATATGTAACTGCTGTGCATGGGGTCGCTATGAGTCGGTTCCGACTCGATGGCACCTGACAACAACAACTAACTTTTAAACAAAAACAAAAGTAAAATACAGTATATTTTATATAAAGGGGTTTTTAAAAAAACTTTATGTAAAAATTCCATTATCTTTTAATTCAATTCTCCATGAATATTTAGAAGCCCTTTCGTAATGGAATATATTTAACATTAAGAAAGAACAACTATTGACATACACAAAATATGAGTAAAATTCAAAGTCATTATGTTGAATGTAAGTAGCTAAACAAAAGTCAATAAATTCCATTTATATATAATCCTAGGAAATCTAAAGTATGGTATCGAGTCAGAAAACAGGTCACTGGTGGTCTGTAAATTTGGGTAGAGGTAGGTATGGGTTGTAAATGTTCATGAAAAAAGTTTTTAGATTAATAGTTTCATTATGGTAACAATCAGTTGCATGCATGGTATCAAAAGTTGAGTTGTACATTCCAAATATGTGCAACTCACTATAAATAAAATATATTGTATCTAAGTAATATAAAACTAGCCTCGAGAACAATAGCACAACAAATTTATCCACAAAACTAGAAAACTGTCTGTCAAAGAAATGAACATAAATGTTATAAATATACACAAGGAACATACAAGAGGGATTCAAATGGAACAGTTTAGACATAAAAAATAAAATGTCCAAAATGAAAATATTACTGGAAAAGATAAAACAGAGTAGATACTGAAGAAAAATTCTCAATGAACTTGAAAAATTAGCAATAGAAAATATCCGATATGAAATACAAAATAGGAAAAAGAATCCCCAAAAAAGGGTCCCAGTAACTGATGGAAATATAGAAAGAATAATGAAAAATACACGTGTGTGGAGAGTCAAGATAAAAGGCAGAAACATTACTGGCAAATATTATTGCTAAAAATTTCCAAGCCAGAGTCTAATAAATAACACCAAGCAGAATAGATAAAAGGAAAGTTATACCAAAGAATATCAGAATATAATTGCTGAAACCAGTGATAAAAAAATCTTAAAATAGAAAATAATGGACACATAATGTAAAGGGGAAGGTTTACTTGTATAATAGACATTTCCAACAGAAAATAATTATGCCAGAAGAAATAGGAATGCCATATTTAAGATACACAAACAAACAAACAAACAAAAAACAAGTGAATAATAACTCAGTCTAGATTTGATGTACCATGAAAGTATCCCTCAAAAATAAAGACATAATAGATATAAAGTTGTAATAGGACTTTTTAAAAAACAAATAAAAACTGAGAAGAATTTCAGTGATTAGGAATCTTCAAGCTGAAATAAAATATTTCCAGATAAAAATATTGGATCTACTTAAATGAATGCAGAGTGCTGAGAAGGATAAATATTTAAGCAAATAGAAATGATTTTTTAAAGGATAAATGTTTAAGCAAATGTAAATGATTTTTAAAAATATGATGTTTTTTAAAAGATAGTTGAATACTTATAGCATAAATAACAACTATGGCGCATAACCACCAGTACCACAAGACAATGTATTGTTGTTGTTAACTGTTGCGGAGTGGGTTCCAACTCATAGTGGCCCTGTGTAGCATTTTCAAGGAGTGGCTGGTGAGTTTGAACTGCCAGCCTTGTGGTTCAAATTGACCTTGTGGTCCAGTGCTTACCCTAAACGCCACACCTGTACTCCTTCCAATATATAGGGGCTTATAAGTAATAAAAGCAGAAACTTTCCAAAAGAGGATAAGTCAGTAGGGCCACTAGGGTTGCTATCACCAAATTCCATAATTGCTCCTCACCCCACGCATGTCTAATGTAAGATCAAGCAGCATACACCCTTCCTCAGACATCACCCTATCACTTTGACCTCATCCCTTCATGGTTCCCTATAGCTCCTCCCTTCTTCCATTGGTCAAGGTAGTTGACAGATGGTTGACATCAATCCTAGTGCTACCATTGCCTTGACAGTCTTTCACCCTATGGCACTAACTTGCCCACCACTGAAGCTGTTGACCCTGGGGGTCATTTTGGTGTCACACACTCTGAAAGTGTCAGAAGGTACAGTCTGTACCTCCCACCCCACTATTGATGCCACTGAGATTCAATATGACTGATAAACTTTTGTGAAATCTTTTACCTCTACTATTAATAATCAAAGGAGTCCTGGTGGTGCTCTGTAGGATAAGCACTCTATTGCTAATTATCAGGTCTGGGGTTTAAACCTACTCCCCAACCCTCAGAAACTCTGTACAAGGTAGCTATGAGTCAGAACCAACTTGATGGCATTTAACAGCAATAATCACAGAAATATTAAGCATGGGACTGCTAACTGCAAGGTCAGAAGGGTAAATCCATTGATGATCCTTGGAATCCCTAACAGGGTCACTATAGTCAACTGACTCAAGGGCACTTAACAACAACAACAACAACATCAACAACAACGCTAAAGAGATGATTAACAATTGTTCAAATAACAGATTCATTTAATTGTTTGTGATTCCCAAACTCTGGGAATATGTATACTAATAATTATATTATCTAATAAAGTAGTGGAGCATTGGTGTGGCACTGTGGGCTAATGTGTCAAACTGCAAGTCATTTGAACTGCAAGGTTGGTGGTTCAAGCTCAACAGCTGCTCCTTGCAACCCTGTATAGGGTCACTATGGGTCAGAATCGACTAGAAGTCACTTAACAACAATAACAATAAAGTAGCATTAATAAATGTATTGTCCAAGAAATATTGAAGCTCCTGCATCTATTACAAAGATTGAAGCTTACTTGTTTTTAAAGATTAAAACCACTCAGAAAAGCTGCTCTAAGTATTTATGTAATATGGGGCTAAAAACAAGAATTGTATTTAGGTGTTGTTTAGATAATTTTGAATCACAGCGAACGAAACAATGACCCATCTGCACCATCCTCACAATCATTGTTGTTCTTGGGCCCATTGCTGCTACCCCTGTGTCATTTCATCTTGTTGAGGGTTTTCCTCCTTTTCACTGACCCTCCTTGAAGTATAATGCTGTCTGTGATAGGATAATACCCATACACATACAAGGAAAACCAAATAATACCACTATTATTCAAATTTATGCACTAACCACTAAAGTCAGTGAGGATGAAATTGAAGAATTCTACCAACTCTTCAGTCAGAAATTGATCAAACAAGCAATCAGAATGTATTGGAATGCAAAGGTTGGAAACAAAGAGGAAGGATCAGTTGGAGAAATAGCCTTGGTGATAGAAAAGTTGCTGGAAATCAGTGATAGAATTTTGCCAGACAATGACTCGTTCATCGCAAACACCGTTTATAAACAACATTAAGGATGACTATATATATGGACCTCACCAGATGGAATGGTGTTATTGTTGTTGTGAAGTGCCATTGAGTTGGTTCTGACGCATAGCGACCCTGTATAGGGTTTCCAAGGAGCAGCTGGTGAGCTTGAACCACTGACCTTGCAGGTCAAATGGCTTTGCAGTCTGTCGCATTAACCCACAGTGCCACACCAGGTCTCCCACCAGATGGAATACGCATAATCAAATTGGCTACATCTGTGGGAAGAGACAGTATAAAAGCTCCATATCATCAGCCAAAACAAGTACAGTGGCAGACTGTGAAACAGCCTTATTGCTTATATACAAGTTCAGGCTGAAGCTAAAGAAAATGAAAACAATCCAAAAGAGCAGAAATTGAACCTTGAACATATCCCACCTGAATTTACAGATCATCTTAAGAACAAATTTGATGCACTAGACACTAATGATCAAAGGACAGAAGAGTTGTAGGACGACATCAAGAATATCATACAGGGGACTTCCGGTTTGGGTGACAAAAACCAGGTAGGGAAGTCTCCATGATGGAGGGACTTGGATCTCATGGAGGAAGCGCTAACAGAACTACAGATATCTGGATCAAACATAAGGTAAAGGACGTCAGTTTCCCACACTCGCAAGTGAAAAATCATGATATTAAGGAAAATACTGTGAGTTAAGAATCTGGAGACGGGGACTCTGTCTGTGGCCACCCACCCTGGCAGAGTTTAGAGGGTGGGGCTACAACCAGACTGGCTCAGAAAACCAGCTCTAACAGTGGTGCAGAGACATTTGCAAAAAAAAAAAAAAAAAGAGCACGTTTCGCCCTCCTTTTCCCTGTCACACCTTCTTTGCTCAGCCTGGACACCATCAGAAGGGACAGTTTTCCCACGATACAGAGAGAAGGAGCTTGGCAGCTACTTACGATGTCAGCTACGGAGACACAGCTCTAACATTTCATTGTGGGGGACCCTGGGTGACTGTGCGCCATGGAGTCGGTTCCTACTCCAGGTGGCCCTGTGTGGGGTTTTCGAGGCTGTGGGTCTTTGTGGAAGCGGAGTGCCTCACCTTTCTCCTGTGGTGTGGCTGGTGGTTTCGAGCTGCTAACCTTGTGGTTCATGGCCCCATTCACGGCTGCTGCGCTACCTGAGCTCCCTGCGCAGGATCCTTATAAAGCAATCTGTAAAACCCCAACATAAAAGGACTCAACCATCTCAAGAATTAGGTTGTGCACACGAAGATATCTAAATGTCCTTCAGATACAAAAATAATAGACAATCTTTCTCCCAGTAACTTCTCAATATCTATCTGCGCACCTCTACTGTCGTGACTAGAGGAGGGCCTGAGACAACGGACACCTTCAGCCACTGTGGGAGGCTTCCACCTTGCACACACACACCCTGTGTAGCTTGGGACAGTTGATCACAGCTTTATTTCTGTCCCTAAGTGGTGCATTTTGTCTCTGAATTTATTTTACTTCTGTTTTTGGTCCTTTTGATCACACATCTTTCCTGGAGATGGGAGCTTTTTCTCCCCACGTTACCCAAGAAAAGACAGCAATCGTTGTCATATAGCCAAGCTATATGCGTACCCCATAATATTCCATTACTAAGACAAGAGCCAACAACACCTGCAAAACATTACATGTGAAAAGGGAAGCCTATCTTCTGATCATATTCGCCAGGAGACACCCAGTAATGCTTAATGATAAACTACAAACATCCACTTAAGTTTTAAAAATAACCACATAATTATTGGAAATGACGAACAAAAA
>NW_006408560.1:17773957-17817681 GCF_000296735.1 Chrysochloris asiatica
TAGTTCCAGACGGGGCAAGGGTGGGCAGAACCTCCACTGAATGATTTCCAATCTCTTGGTACTGGGCTGACGAAAGGAAATGGGGATAAGACTCTTGTGACACAACAGTGAATACCTGCCACCAGGACTGATTGTGAGGGTTGGAAATGTAAATGCAGATTTTTCTTTTCCTTTTTCTTTTTTTTTGGCAAAAGGAGGAGAGTGATTGATTTTGCAGCCCAGGAGCAGAGATCCCTGGGAACATCAAGGGAGAAGAGCAGAAAGTGTGACCCTACCCAGAGAGGCAGTGAGGCCAGGCATGGAGACAGAGATGAAGGCAAGGAAAGATGGAGTGGCTGGGGACACGGGACTCAGGGAGGGAGAGGAGCTGTTTGCTGACATCCAGGAGGGACGGGCCTGTGGGATGTATCCTTTGGTTATTTGATGATACATGGAGGGGATTGTAATCATTGCAATGAAATGAAATATGATAGGATGAATGTGAAGCTGAAGTGGGACAGAAGTAAATAATGATGTATGCACAACCTTGGAAAAACAGGGCTCTGGGATACAGAAATTGAGACATGATTGGAATGGGGAAAAGGGGGGAAATAATGTTTAGATGCTTGGCTGTCTTTTGAATCTTGGTTTCCCTGGCATACCACTATAAAATAGACACTGGATGGGGAGAGAAAGGGATAGCCAGAATTATCACCATAGAAAGCTTGTAAGTCTGTCTTCTGCCTATTACAGATTGGAATACCTAAAATGGTGCTACAACATGCCCAGTGAAGGAGGCTTTTTGAGGAGCCTCTGTATTACACAAAACCATAGGTGGAATCCTGAACAACACCTGGAATCTTCCGAGGGGAAATTTCCATGTGAAAGGACAAGCAGACCAGTCTGGAGCAGCCAGAAGAACAGAAGATACTTCCCGAAAGAAAGACTGACAGGAAAAATACAAAATAATATAGGCAGACTGACTGATTACCACAAGAACAAACAAGTGGCTTACCCAGGAGACATCAAGGCAATTGGTCTGGTCCCCCTCAGGGCAAACCCCTTTTTAAGACTAAGACTCAATGGGAATTCACACTCTGATTGGTGACCACGTTTGTCACCAACAAGGGGAAGTGAGGGAAAAGCAGCAATGAAGCTATGAGCTAAGCCCTACAATGCTCAATAGAATCCTGTGAACCCGGGCGGAGACCTGGTTGGCCAGCAGTGTGGCAAGTCCAGGGGACTCTTGGACCCAGAGTCAGTGACATAGCCACAGAGGATTAGAGTGGCGAGTGAAGCGTCCAGCTGATAAGAAGAGAAGGCATATGCACAAGAACACCCACACTTGCAGATAATACCCACTTGACCTGGCTTCAATGACTGGATGATCAGAGCTCAACCAGAAGAAGAAAGAAGAGGGGGAAAAAAAAGGAATAATCTGATACAATTTGATGAGCTTTACCAACACTTATGGAAGCAATAGCTCAAAAGAGGGAACAAATCTTCACAGCGAGAATCATCCCCACCCCCTCCACACATGGAGAGAACAGGGATGGGCAACTTGGACATTGGCTACCCAGAATGGGGGTGCTACAGAGGCAAGAAGTGACTGGTTTACCAGCTTTCAAGAGGGAACCTAGATCCAGAGGTCCTGGAGGAAGGCAGTATCTCCACTGAGTAGTATCCAATCTGTCTAGGTGGGGCTGTTGAAAGGAAGTGCAGATAGGTTTCTTGTGATACAATAGTGAATAATTGTTATCAGTATTGATTGTGAGGGCTGGACATGTAAAGGTAGATGTTTTGTGGCAAAGGGAGGGGAGCGATTAACTTTGTAGTATAGGAGCAGAGGTCCCTGGGACCATAAAGGGAGAAGAACAGAGAATGGAACCCTACCCAGAGAAGCAGTGATGCCAGAGATGGAGGCAGAGACAATGACATGGAGAGATGGAGCGGCTGGGGACTTTGGACCTGGAGAGGGAGAGGGGCTGTTTGCTGACAACTGGGCGGGGTGGGGGAAGGGGGGAGACAGCCTTGTGGGTTATACCCTGTGGTTGATGGATGATGCATGCAGGGGATTGTAACCATGGCAAGGAAATGATATATGATGGGATCAATGTGAAGCTAATGTCCTCCCATGCAAACTATCACATAAATCATTTAAAAAAAAAAAAAAAAGAAGAATATTATACAGGAAGAAAGCAAAAGGTCATTAAAAAGACATTAAAGAAGGAAAAAAGCAACTGAATCCTAGAAGAAACTCTGAAACTTACTCTTCAGTGTAGAGATGCTAAAGCAAATGGAAGAAATAAGGCAGCAAAAGAGCTTAAGAGATTTCAAAGGGCAGCTCAAGAAGATAAAGTCAAGTATTATAATGAAATGTGGAAAGACCTGGAGTTTGAAAACCAAAAGGGAAGAACATGCTCAGTATTTCTTGATCTGAAAGAACTGAAGAAAAAATTCAAGCCTCAATGTGAAATACTGATGGATTCTATGGGCAAAATAATATTAGTTGATGTTCAACCATTTCAAGAGATAGCATATAAAGGAAGATGTTCAAGGCGCACTGATGGCATTGGCAAAGGACAAGGCTCAGGGAATTGATGGAACACATATTGAAAATTGAAATACAAGCTGATGCAGCACTGTAGACACTCACTCATTTATGCAAAAAAATTTGGAAGACATCTACCTGGCCAACTGATTGGAAGACATCCATACTTGTGCCCATTCCAAACAGCAGTGACCCAACAGAATATAGAAATAATCAGACAATATCATTGATAACATATACAAATGAAAACCAAGAACACGTTGGGCTGCTAACCTCAAGGGCAACAATTTGAAACTACCAGTCGTTCTGTGGAAGGAACATGAGGCTTTCTGCTCCTGTAAAGATTTACAACCTCGGAAACCCTATGCAGATGGCTTTGAGTTGTGACTGACTCTATGGCACACCAACACCACCACCACCAGTGGGGTAGTGGTTAAGCATTCATCTGTTAATTAAAATGTTAGTCGTTTGAACCTACCAGTCACTTTAAAGGAGAAAGATGAGGCAATCTTCTTCCATGATGATCCTTGAAAACCCTCTGGTGCAGTTCTACTCTGTACTATAGGGTCATTATGAATTGGGATCTACTTGACAGGAGTGAGTGCTGGGGTTTTCTGTTTTTTTGTTTTTGTGTGTTTATCTGTTGGAGGGCTAAGAGAATGATTTCCAGGAAGGTTGTTTCAAGATATTCAAAATTGTAAGAATTACTGGAGAGTGATCATTAATATCTTGGCTATTGCAGCTCAGAGTGGGATATTGTTGTTGTTAAGTATCATCAAGTCAGTTCCAACCCATAGTGACCCCGTTTGGCATTTCTGAGGAGCAGCTGATGAGCTTGAAATGCAGACCTTGAGGTTCAAACCTACTTGTAGTCTCAGTAAATCTGAATTCCCAGGGCAATTGTCTGCATCCATGACACCTCATGCAGACAAGAAAAAAAAATTTTTTTTTTGTCCCTCTCATCATTCAAATTTCTCTCAGAAGTCTATACATTTAGCAAACCTTCTGACATGTGTCTCGAAAACATACTCAAGGATTTCCACTCCTAAGGTAGAAAGAATAGTTTAGATGTGCAAGTACAACAATTGTTGTTGCTGTTAAGTATCATCAAGTCAGTTCCAACTCATAGCTATCCTATATAGGGTTTCTGAGCAGTGGCTGGTGAGCCTGAACCACCTACCTTGTGTTTTGAACTGACTTTGCAGTCCAGCACATTAACCCACAGTGCCACACCGGGACTCCAATTATGACAGTAAGTATCAACAAATTGTAGTACACAGTTTGCCCTTTTGAATAATCAGCATTCATACAGACTCACTTATTTCTGTTTAAATGTTCAAGCAGCACTAATGAATATGATGTAAATATTGTTTGCACAAAGAGGTATGCCCATTCATCATCAAACAAAGAGGAACTGCAATCCATCATTAGTTCTTAATAAGACTTTTCTTTAAAAACGGAATCACATGGCTTAGCACCAACAACACAGTGAATGAGGAAAGGGGGAAATTATTAACACATAAGTATAGTCATTCTCCTAGCCCTCCAACAGATAAACACACAAAACACACACATAATAAAGCAAGAAAACAATACCCACAATTGCTGAAGTCCTCATTTATTAAATATTCATAAGATAGTCATTGGGATTTGTGATTTTTTCCCTTCAATCTATTCAAGATTCTTTTGAAATTAGCTATTACCTCATTATATTTTTAGGGCCTGACTTTGTCTAAATTAGGTTGCTTTAGTCTTCTATTAAATATCCTCTTTGTATATGAAGTAGCAAAATATGCCCTAGAGTCTCTTCTGGATTTTAGACATATTAATTCTGCCCTACCACTCATCTGTCAGTTTGTTGTATTGTGGTGACTTGCATGTCATGTCACTGTGGTTCTGGAATCTATGCCACCGGTGTTTTTATACCAACAGGGTCACACATGGTAGAAAGATTTCAGCTGAACTACCAGACAAAGACAGATAAGGAAGAAGGAGAGATGGAATTCTTCTGAATGTTTAGTCACTGAAAACCTTATGAATAGCAGCGGAACACCGTCAGATAGCACTAAGATATTGAATACTGAAACATAATGAAGAAAACCAGAATATTGTCAGATTTAGTGCAGGAAGATGAGCCCCTAGGTTGGAAGGCATTCAAAATACCACTGGAGAAGAGCTGCGATCTTAAAGTACAGTTGATTGTGATGATGCAAATGCAGTAAAGCCTATGGGACATTCATTTACTGATGAGGCACAACTCAAAATGAAGAGAAACAGATATGAACATCCAGTAATAATCTGAACATGGAATGTACAGATTATTGTAAACATGGACGTATGAATCTAGAAAAATTGGAAATGTCAAAAATGCAATGGAACACATAAACATTGCTATCCTAGGCATTAATGAGTTGAAATGGACTTGTATTGACCATTTTGAATAGAACAATCATGTGTTTTACTACGACAGGAATGACAAATTGAAGAAAAATGACATTGCATTCATCATTAAAAAGAACACATCAAGATAAGCCTTGAAGTACAATGCTTGAAGTCTGTGATAGGATAATATCCATATGGCTATGAGGAAGAACAGTTAATACCACTATTATTCAGATTTACACACCAACCACTAAAGTCAGTAATGATGAAATTGAAGAATTCTACCACCTTCTTCAGTTTGAAATTGATCAAGCATGCAATCACAAGGTGCGCCTGACCCAAGCCATGGTATTTTCAATAACCTCATATGCATGCTAAAGCTGGACAGTGAATAAGGAAGACCGTAGAAGAATTGATGCTTTTGAGTTATGGTGTTGGAGGAGAATATTGAAAGTGCCATGGGCTGCCAAAAGAACCAACAGATCCATTTTGGAAGAAGTGCAGCCAGAGTGCTCCTTGGAGGCAAGATGGCCAAACTTCGTCTCTCATATTTTGGACATATTGTCAGGAGGGACTAGTCACTGGAAAAGGATATCATGTTTGGTAAGGTGGAGGGTCAGAGAAAAAGAGGGAGACCCCCCACGAGATGGATTGGCCAAGTGGCAGCATCGATGAACTCAAGCGTGACAACAGTAGTGAGGTTGGCCCAGGATCCGGCAGTGTTTCGTTCTGTTGTGCATAAGGTCGCTATGGGTTGGTACTGACTTGATGGCACCTAACAACAACAACATCTGTCAGTTTACTTTCACAATTCATATGAATTAGAATCATATTCAAATTTGAGCTATAATTACTTTGTGGATTAGTTGGAATGAAGTAGAACTTTATAATATTCAATTTTTCTGATGAAAGATACTCATAAAATAGCAAGCCATTTAATGACAGAAAAATGAAACCAAACCTGATGCTGTTGAGTCATTTCTGATTCATAGTGACCCTACAGTACAGTAGAACCTCCCGACAGACTTTCCAAGGCTGTGAATCTTTATGGAAACAAACTGCCACTTCTTTCTCACTTGATACAGCTGGTGGGTTTGGTTGGTAGGCCAGCTTCTGACCGTTTGGTTTGTGAAAAAGTGTTTTAATCTAGCATCACCATGGCTCCTTGATTTAATGAGAGTACAGCTAAATTTGAAATTAGCTGTATGTTCTTGAAGAATGTATGTTCTTGAAGAACATTTTAGTCCTGTTAAGTTATCATTTCTGGGCTTGCAGTTTGTAATCCAACTCTTTTATTGATTCTTTCAAACACTAAAGTTGAGAATCACTGGATAATTATGTCAATCTCCTGAATTAAAATGTGATGAAAAATTTCCACTGGTTTATTATGGTCTTAATTGTAGTGGATTCTACCTCAGAATCCAATCACTGCAGAAAATGGACTCAATTTCCGATTTAGACATAGGGTTATTATGCTCATGGCTCCTATTCCCCTGGTTTCTCAAATAATGCCACCTTTGAGAAACTGGCAGCATTATTTTTTTTTAATAATAAAGTTGATTGCTAATTAAGCCCAAGGCAATGTGTCCAGGGCCTCAGGTGTCCAATGATCATAGTACAGATTTCTGATAACTACACCCCATCTTGATCACCAGAACTTTTAAAGATAGTGATTTAGGTTGGAGGAGTTATAAAGGATAGAGGAGGCTAGTTTTTTAATGCGGATGAGGGCTCTGTCTTCAGGCAGATTTTCTCTCTTCAGCTTCTTCTTCTTCTGCCAGAGAACTACATAGTTGTTGCTGTTGTTGTTGTTGTTAAGTGCCATCGAGTCGGTTCCAACCCATAGCGACCCGGTACAGGGTTTCCGAGGGTGTAAATCTTTACGGGAGTAGAAAGCCTCATCTTTCTCCCGCGGAGCGGCTGGTAGTTTCGAACCGCTGGCCTTAAGGTTCGCAGCCCAATTCGTAACCACTACGCTACCAGAGCTCCTTGAGAACTACATAGAATAGCTATTAATTTCTGTATTGGAGTGAACAGTGTGAGTACTTATTGAGCAGCAGGAACACTGATCTAGTTTGGGGCTTTATGGAACCAGAAATCTGAGTGTTTGAGAGCATTTCCTCTTCACCTCCATGGAGATCAGTGTAGTAGCTCAGCTAAGTGGCAGCAATCAGGAGAAGAAACGGGAGCTACTTTTTCACACAGGTAATAAGGAGTTCCTTGATGGTGCAAATGGTCAGTACACTAAGCTACTAACCAAAAGATGAGAGGTTTGAGTCCATTTGGAGATGCATTGGAAGAAAGCTCTGGAGATCTACTTTTGAAAAATCAACATGGAAAATCCTATGGAGTATAGTTCTATTCTGATAAACATGAAATCACCATCAAAGTAAGTGGTGGTAAGGGTGACTAGACATTATTCAGAGTTTCATGATTTTTTTTTTTTTTAATGGTCAAGCCAATCATTGTTATCCTCAACTCGATTTTCTTTTTCCTTTCTTGTTTTATTTTATTTTATTTTTTCTAGATTTAGTAACATATAGCTTACATACAACACATATTTATCAAACCTCCATTTGTTTTTTCTGCTATGTACTCTGGTTGTATGTTTTTAGCTATAACTGGAATCTAAAATGGTGTTAAAAATCCAGCTTGATAAATCAATTTGGGGAAGATAAAAGTCCATTTCTCTGTTTTCTGAAGTCATCTACATAATTTCTCTTCAATAACTGCTTGATGATTTCTCTAAAATTAAGGTTTGAATTTCTCAAAAGTGTTGCACATGCAAGTTTCATAATTGTTCTCTTTTTGAGGAATCCAGATCCTCCATTGTTGAGTGTGGCAGTGGACTGCTAACAGGAACATCAGTGGTTCAAACCCATCAGCCAGTCTTTGGAAATCCTATACAGGGTTGTTATGAGTAGCAACCAACTCGACAGTACTCAACCAATGATGACAATGACCCCAAATCCAGAGGCCTATGAGTTGATCCACTCTATGCTTGTTGTTATTAAGTGTAATTGAGTGGGTTCCAACTCATAACTACCCTGTGTAGGGTTTCTGAGGTGTTTAAATCTTTGCGGTAACAGAGTCTCATGTTTCTTCTGCAAAGCAGCTGGTGAGATCAAACCCCCAGCTTTGTGGTTCACAGTCTAGTGCTTATCTATGCCACCATCCACTTAAAATATCATGTCATTCCATTTTGTCAGTGACCTATGTGCATAGACCACCAACAACATCATTTGAATCTAGGTGCTACAAAGTACAATGGATTTTCCAAAGAGTTAGAAAAATAGGACACAGAATGTTTTCTGTAGAGATCACAACCTGTATCCCACACACAGATTACAGACCTATAGATTATAGAATAGGGAAGATTTTGATCATCACAATAGAGAATCTTGGCCTTTCTGAGTCAGAAGGGCTCTTGTGATCATAATATTTAACTGCTACTGTGAGTCTTGGTGTGGTGCTGTATGGTAAAGCACTGGACCATAAGTTCAGCAGTTCGAATTCACCAGCCACTTCTTAGAAAACCTATACAGGGTCACTGTGAGTTGTAACTGACTCAAGGACACTTAACAACAACCTTAAGCCAAAACTCCTTCAGAAGGTTATTGTTCAGAAAATCAAGGAGACTGTTTTAGTATGTTCATTGTATCATAACGGGCAATTGCAGTTATTATTCACTCTGTCCCCTTCAATTTTTAAATATGGAGACAACATCCACGTTAACTATCTTACTCAATGTCACAAAGATAAATAGGTCTTCTTAATCCCAAGGGAAGGAGCTTTCTCCATTTTATAGCCTGGGGTTATTGGGTAAAAGTAATTATTTGTTGTTGTTTTTCCCCCTCTATATCTTCCAACTACATTGATGATAGTATACTCTACTGGTTTCTGTTGTCTTCCTGAGATGCTGGGGGTGCCTTCTCAGATGAATTGGATCTCGATAGAAAGAACAAATATATCAGTCAAGTAATTCATTGAGGCCATGGGATTATATTAATACTATATTTCAAACAGTCACTTAATTTATATAAACCATACTCATAGGTCTAACTAACAACTAAACTTAACTGTCTTTGGCATTTGGTTGATTTAGGCAATGCTTCAGAATCAGAGAATTCCAGTTTTCCTGGTCTATTCTATATGTCATATTCAGCGGAGTTAGAGCATATGTCATATTCAGTGGAGTTAGAGCAGAGTTGGAGTTAGACTGGTTAAAAGGACAGCAGATGAACATCTTTGGGGCTCCAGATAGTCTTTAGGAAAAGTGATGCAACACGGAGGAACAAAATTTGACTATATATTTGTTTTCTCCCAGTGTGTGAAACAGAATTCTTTTCAACCAGAAGGAGGTACTAAATAGGGAAACTTTGGTATTTCTTGACTCTACGAGATATACAAGGAGTCCTTCTGGTATTATTGGATAAACAGTAGACTGCTAATTTCATGGTTGGCAGTTCAAACCCACCAGTTGTACTGCTGGAGAAAGATGAAGCAACTTATATCAACCCTGCAGAGGGATTCAGATGTGTAATTAATCTTAATTTTCTTTTATCAGACATTTTGAGAGGGAATGAAGGAGTTTTACCAAATATCTGAAAATGCCTGCTTCCTGAAGACTTTATGAAGCTACTTCCATTTTCCTTATGGATCCCAGCCTCTAAATCTGTTCCTAACTCTTCTCTATAGTATAACTCTCCATGGAGTGGGTCAATGATACAGTTGTGAGAGAGTTTGTCTTCCTGGGCTTCTCTTCTCTTGTTGGGTTGCAGCGGCTGCTCTTTGTTGTCTTCCTTCTACTCTACCTCTTCACTCTGTGCACCAATGCCATCATCATTTCCACCATTGTACTCAGTAGAACCCTTCACACACCCATGTACTTCTTCCTTGCTGTCCTCTCCTGCTCTGAGACCTGCTACACTTTCGTCATTGTACCCAAGATGCTTGTTGACCTGCTGGCCCAGAAGAAGACCATATCCTTTCTGGGCTGTGCTATCCAGATGTTTACTTTCCTCTTCCTTGGCTGTTCCCACTCCTTCCTGCTGGCAGCCATGGGTTATGATCGCTATGTTGCCATCTGTAAACCACTGCACTATACAGTGTTCATGGGACATGAGGTATGCGTGGGACTAGTGGCTGCTGCCTGTGCCTGTGGCTTCACTGTCTCCCTGGTCACAACCTCACTGGTATTTCATCTGCCTTTCCACTCCTCCAACCAACTGCATCACTTCTTCTGTGACATTTCTCCTGTCCTCAAGCTTGCATCTCATCACTCCCGCCTGAGTCAGATGGTCATATTCATGCTTGGTGTTTTTGTCCTGGTAATTCCACTGCTACTTATACTGATCTCATATATCCATATCATTGCTGCCATTCTAAAAATCCAATCCTCTGCGGGAAGATACAAGGCCTTCTCCACCTGTGCCTCCCATCTCATTGTGGTAACTGTTCACTATGGTTGTGCCTCGTTCATCTACTTAAGGCCTAAGTCCAATTACTCTTCAAGCCAAGACACTTTGATATCTGTGTCTTACACCATCCTCACTCCATTGTTCAATCCGATGATTTACAGTCTAAGAAATAAGGAGTTCAAATCATCTCTTCAAAGAGCAATGGGCCAGACTTCATTTCCTGTGAATTAAAGAGCCAATTTGAACTATCCAGTTAATTGTGTGCCTATTATGTGCCAAGCAAAATGTGTGATTTCACACACCTTTTCATTTATATTTCCAACTGCACTTTGATACAATTTCACATATGACAACCATAAGGCTCAAAAAAGACATTCTGGCTTTGTAGTCAGTAGTGCTGTCTCTAACATAGCTATGTAGATGTAAGAAGGCATTATTCAGTTCTAGAACAAATTCCATTATAACTCACTTCTTTAAATACTGGTCATTCAAAATGAGTATGTCAACTGATAAGAACAAAGATATAACCAAGCCGTCTGTTTCCAAGGAACAGAAGCAGAGTATCTATAGATCTCTAATCTTTCCTATTTTTCCTTCCCCACCCCCCCAAACATAGCAGGCAACCTTGGCTCCAACCATTCTGCAGCAAACCTTGGTGTCTAATTTTGAGCCCCTGATTCACCTCATCAATCTGCATATTAAAGTGCCTTTGTCCATTTGAATTGATCAATTATTGTTGTTCTTCCTTTGTTTAAGATTGGAATTTCTTTCCTGGAGTTTCTCCTATACAATCTTATTTATTAATCATCTTTAAGGCAACTGCTATTGCTGCTAACTACCTTCAAGTCAGTTCTCATTCATTGGGACCCTGTATAAGGTTTCCGAGGAGCTACTTGTTGGTTTGAACCACCAAATTTTGGTTAACAATCCAATGATTATCCTACAGTGACACATTAGGACTCCTGCTTATTAATCATCTTTAAGGCAGCTGCTTAGCATTGCATAATTGCTTAAATATATCATATAATTCTAAGCAAAATAAACTGAGTAAAGACTGTTGATGTTAAGGGGTGTGGAGTCAGGTCCAACTCATAGCAATCCAGTATAGGGTTTCTGAGGAATGATGGTTGGGTTTGAACCACTGACCTTGCAGTTCAAACCGACATCGAGGTTAAATGTTTATCCTACCATGCAACACCAGGATTATTAATAGTGTAGAAATCTGGAATCCTAGAAAGTTAAAAAAAAAAAAAATCCATGGAAACACCTTTCAGTGTCTCTCCTTGTTAAACAGAATGAAGTCTAGAGTCCTTGGATAGCATGAATTTATCATATACTCTTTGCTTACCTCCCCAGCATTCTAGCCCTCTATTCTACATGTGGCCCTTGTGCATTCTGAAGGAGTCCTTGAGTGGTGCAAATAGAGCAGTTTATGTTAAAATAAAGGTTGGCCATCCTAGTCCTCCCAGAGATGCTTCAGAAGATAAACCTGGTGATCTACTTACAAAAAATTACAAAACATTGAAAACTCTATGGAGCACAGTTCTACTCTGACACACATATTTCACAAAAGACTTCACAGCACTCTGAACATAAATTATTTGATGTTTCCAAAACAATGAGCTTTCTTATTCACCACATTTTCTCATGTGCAATTTCTTCTCTCTATACTAATTTCTCTTTTTTATTTAATTTACACATTTCTTTCATATTTAAAGATAATCTCAGCTATCACTTCCTCTGCAAAGCCTCCTTTGTTTCCCTGTTTTACCTTACCAGTGAGTTTTCACTCTAACTTCTTTGTTTTCTCATAGCATCCAGAGCCTATTTTTATTATATTTCTCATCATTTCAACAAATATTTATACATTGTTAATATGTGCCAGGTAATTTTTAAGTTAATGGCAATCATGATGAACAAAGGTACATGTGCTCTCAAAAAAACTGAATAAAAAACACAAATAAAATGAAAGAAACTATATGTGTTTTCTGCTGTCATAGATCTTATGGTTTGACTTGAAAGAGTTCCAGTAAACAGGTAAACCCAAGGACAATACTTTACCAAAAGTTTGAGTTTGTGCTATGAGGGGAAAGAACAGGGATTAGGGGAAATATTACTAAAACATATCTACTTTGGATTATATGGTGAGGGGATGGTCTCCCTGAGGAATTGCAAACAGAAGGACAAAAGAGTCATAAGGTAAAAGGGACTACTTGAGAAAGGGATTATCCCTTTAGATAGGAGGAGAAGACTATATAAAAATTCTGAAGTAAGAAGGATCTAGTTGAGCTTGAGGCAAGCAAAGAAGGCCAGAATGAGTGTAAGTTAAAAAGTGTTGCACCTTATGATCCAACAATTCCTCTACTTGGTATATATCCGCAAGAAATATGAGCCACAACTCGAGTAGATATGTTTATTGTAGCTCTATTCACAATAGCAAAAATGATGGAGACAGCCTAAGTGTACATCAGTGAAAGAATAGATAACAAACTTTGGTACATACACACAATGGAATACTATGTTACCTTGAAGAAGAACAATGAAGCTGCAAAACATCTCATAACATGGATGAACCTTGAGGACATTATGCTGAGTGTAATCAGTCAGTCACAAAAGGACAAATATTGCATTAGGCCATTATTGTAAAAGCTTAAGAAAAGATTTCCATACTAAAAGACAAAAAAAAAAATCTGTGATGGTTACCAGGGGTAGGAGGCATAGGACAGTAAAGCACAGGTTAGGGTATAGTCACATCAAAGCTGGGGAGATGGGAAAGGGCAACACACAAGTAGGAGAGGGTGGAAGAGCAGGGAATATCAAGGAACACTTAGGTAGGTTTGCATGGGCTAAATGGGACAGAGGTAAATAGTGATATATACTTAACCTTGGAACACCAGGAATTTGTGATACAGGTATTGAGGCATAGTATGAATGGGTAAAAGAGGGGAATAATGTTAAGGAGATTGACTATCTTGTGGATATTGGTTTCCTTTGCCTACTATTGTAAAATAGACGCTTACATGGGATAGAAAAGAACATTGGGAAACATGACTATAGAAAGCTTGTAAACCTATCTTCAGCCTATAACTGATTGGAATACGTTAAAGGGGTTCTAGAATTTGCATAGTGAACTAGCCTTCTTGTTGAGGCTTTGTAGAGTATGGGGCATTAGGTGAACTTAGCTCCATCTAGAACCTTCTGAGGTGGGATTTCCCATTTGAAAGGACATGCAGACCAACCTGGAGTGGCTAGAAGAACAAAAGATACTTCTTGAAAGAAAGATTGTTGTTGTTGTTAAGTACCATGGAGTCGGTTCTGACTCATAGTGAACCTGCACAGAGTTTCCAAGGCTGCAAATTTATGGGAGCAGAAAGCCTCATCTTTCTCCCATGGAACAACAGCTGGTAGTTTTGAACGGCTAATGTTGAGGTTAGCAGCCCGATTCATAACCACTATGCTAGCAGGTGAAAAAAAACACAAACAAACCCAGAATGGTTAGCAAGATATCAAGATCCTTCAGGACAAATCCCACTACTCCCTAAGTGTGAAACTCAAAGGGAACACATGAGCAGGTTTGTAAGCTTACTGGTGACCAGTTGGTCTACTTGTGAATAAAAGTGGGGAAAAGGCAGTAATGAAGACATGGGCTGAGTTCGACAATGTTCTGTAGACTCCTGTTGACCTTGAGATAACAGAGAGAAGAGAAAAGGCTAGTTGGTCCAAAATTTGTGGAGAGTTGGGAACTCCTGAGCCCATGGACATTGACCTAGCCATTGAGGGCTAGAGCTGACAGTGAAGCATCCAGTTGATATGAAGTGGGGGAGGTGCACAAGAATGCCCAAACTTGCAGACAGTACCCATTTGACCTAACTTTGATGGCTTGATGACGAGAGCTCGACTAGAGGAAGATAAATAAATTTGATAAAGGATGCAAGTGTAAATACCTACTATTTGATTAACTTGACCTTTGCTTATGGATGTAGTTGCTCAAATACCAACTGAGTAGAAAGGAGTCTTCACATTGAGGATCAAACCTATCCCCTCAGCACACAGGGTTTTTGATAGAGTTTTGTAAGAACAATGTCCTATTCAGTTCAAATACTCTTTTTCTTCAACATAAATGGTGACTATACTCATGAACCTCACCAGATGGAGTACACAGAAATCAAAGTGACTACATCTGTGAGAAAACATAATGAAGAAACTCAATATTACCAGAAAAAACAAGGCCAACAGCAGACTGTGGAAAACGCCATTAACTGCTCATATGTCAGTTCAAGCTGAAGCAGAAGAAAATTAAAACAACTCTACTAGAACCAAAATATGACCTTGAGTATATTCCACCTGAATTTAGAAAACATCTTAAGAAAAAAATTAGGGACTAATGACAGGAAACCAGATGAGTTGTGGGATGACATCAAGAACACCATACATAAGACAGAAAAGAAAGAAATTACCAACATAGATGTCTTTGAAATAGTTGCCAAAATAGAAAAGACTGTGAAACTTGGTCTTGAGCAAGTTAAAGCAACTGGAAGAAGCTAAAGCAACTGGAAGAAATGATGAAGTAAAAAAGCTGAACAGAAGTTTCAAAGTGCAGCTCGAGAAGACAAAGTCAAGTATTACAATGAAATGTGCAAAGCCCTGTTATAAGAAAACCAAAAGGGAACAACATAATTAGCATTTCTAAGACTGAAAGAAATGAACAATTCAAGACTTGATTTGCAACACTGCAGGGTTCTATTGCCCAAGTATTAAATGATGCATAAAGTATCAAAGAAAGATGGAAGGTATACACAATCGCTATAACAAAGAGATGTTCATCCATTTCAAGAGATACTATAAGATCAAGAACTCGTAGTATTGAAGGAAAAAGTCCAAGCTGCACTGAGGCATTGGCAAAAACAAAACAAAACAAAAAAAACATGGTTCCTGGAATTGATTGAATACAAATTGAAAGGTTAAAAGAAACTAATGCAGGACTGGTGGTACTCACTGATCTATGCCAAGAAATTTGGAAGAGATCTACTTGGCCAATTGATTGTAAGAGATCCATATTTGTGTTTATTCCAAAGAAAGGTGACCCAGTGGAGTGTGGAAATCCCTGAACAATATCATTAATATCACATGCAAATAGACATTTGCTGAAGATAATTTAAAAAATGGTTGCAGCAGTACATAGAGAACTGACAAATGCAAGCTGGATTCAGAAGAGGATGTAGAACTAGGGACATCTAATAGATCTTGGCTGAAAGCAAAGAATACCAGAAAGATGTTTTCTTGTGCTTTATTGACTATGTGAAGGCATTTGACTGTGTGGATTATAACAATCTATGGATAACTTTGTAAATGATGTAAATAATGGGTACTCCAGAGCACTTTATTGTGTTCATAAGGAACCTGTACAAGAGGCAGTTGATATATCAGTACAAGGGAATACTGAATGGTTAAAAGACAGAAAAAGTATATGCCAAGGTTGTATTCTTTCACAATACTTATTCTATCTGTATACTGAGAAAATAATCTGAGAAACTGGATTATATGAGGAAAGGTGTGGCATCAGGATTGGAGGAAGACTCATTAACATCCTGTGATATGCAGATGACACAACTTGTAAGTAAAGAGGATTTGAAACACTGAAGAAGACCAAGACCACAGCCTTCAGTATGTGTTGCACCTCAATGTAATAAAAACCCCCAATATCCTCACTATTGGACCAATAAATAACATCATGATTAAAGGAGAAAAGATTGAAATTGTCAAAGACTTCATTTTTCTTGGATCCAAGCCATGGTATTTTCAATAGCCTCATAAGCATTTGAAAGTTGGACAATGAATAAGGAAGACCATAGAAGAGTTGATGAATTTGAGTTTTAGTGTTGGAGAAGACTACTGAAAGTACCATGGACTGCTAAAAGTACAAACAAATCTGTGCTGGAAGAAGTACAGCCAGAATGCTTCTTAGAAGCTATGATGACAAGACTTCATCTCTCATAATTTGGACACATTATCAGGAGGGATCAGTCACTGAAGAAGGACATAATGCTTGGTAGAGTGGAGGGTGAGTGAAAAAAGAGTAAGACCCCCAAGGAGATGGTTTAACACAGTGGCAACAACAATGGACTTAAACATAACAACTATGATGATGGTGCAGAACTAAGCAGTGTTTTCATGTTTTGGTGGATAGGGTCACTGTGGGTAGGACAACTTGTCAAATGCTTAGAACAGTGTTTAGCATATGGTAAGCGTAATTTAGATGTTGATTATCATTATCATCAACACCATCCTCTATCTAAAACTAAAATCTCATCATGCAATGTCCCGGATTATAAATGCTTCCAAAGTTCCTAATAGATTTGTCAGGAGCCAACAGCAAATACCATTTGATCTAGAACCGATGATATTGAAGGAAGAGGTCTAAGATGCACTGAAGGCGTTGGCAAAAAAACAAGTGTCCAGGAATTGATGGAACACAAAATGAAATGTTTAAACTAATTGAGTGAGGGGGCCTCTGTAGAATAAATACTGGATGGCCAGCCACAAGGCCACCAGCTGCTCCACAGGAGAAAGGTAAAGCTTTTTGCTAACACAGAAGATTATAACCTTGGATCAGAACCTAATCAATGACAATTAACAACAACAACAAATAGATTTAATATTCTAAATGGTGATACATTGACTCAGACCTTCTTACCATTACAGCTATCATTTTTTTTTCTCTCTGTAATTTAGGTAGAGACTAGCATTTATTGGAATCTATATTGTCTAATATAACACAGAAACAAGGAATTAAGCATTTTTTGGGGGAATGAATCAATACATAAATTATTTCTCTAGGCCATATATCTGTATGGTTGGTGTTTGGCTATATGCTGTAGAGTTGGTTCTGACTCATAGCCACTCTGCATAGGGTTTCTGAGGCTGTAAATCTTTACAGGAGCAGAAAGCCTCATCTTTCTCCCACAGAACCTCTGGTACTTTTGAACTGCTGACCTTGTGGTTAGCAGCTTGAATTGTAACCACTATGTATACTGCCACACTGTTTTTCATCGTCACATTTTCTCTTCCATGCTGTCACTGCTGGATCTACAAGCACTTGTAAGTCCATGATTAACTATTTCTCAAAGCTTACTCCACCCCTGAAATAAAAGCTAGATAGATTTCAAGACTAGACGAGCATATCAAAGGGTGAAAAAGCAGGAACTAAAGAAGTGGGACTACTGAATATTTTCTTTTGAGACTAATCCAATAGCCTCCAGATTTTGAATGTATCGCTTCACTATTAAATCTAAAATTGGAAAACAATTAATACTTTGAGTGTGTCTTATAGTTGATCTATTTGGGAAGGGAATCTTGAGGTCCATTTCCCTCTTGGAAATAATAATTGCTTAATTGAGGGAAGGCAGGACCTGTGTTAGGAGCAGTATGGTAATGATTCCCTAGGGTGCTGCGTAGCAAAATTACAAAGCAGGGCATTGAAACCAATGCTGACAACTAGAAGAAAGCTTATTATTAGCACTCATTAGAGTCGTAGTTTTGTTGGGCTATGCAGAAGAGGCATAATGAGTGTTATTCTAGGGAGTGAGATGGTGAGTCTTGTGTTAGTGGTTTAAAATATTTCAGAGAATGGAAGGAAGCTCATGATACACTAGGACTCCTATTCTGGGGAATGTGAAACTTCTTTGTCTAAGGAACTTGTTTTTGTTCATTTCATAACTGGCTTTAAAATGACTTATGAAATCATCTGCAATCTAGAGTACATTTATATCATTTCATATATGAGAACTAGTCAGGCCTTTTATTTTGTGATCAATTGAAAAGTATAGAGAACTTCTTAGTACTGTGGTCTATGTGTACATGGTAATGAAGGATTGTTGTTGTTAAGTGTTGTCGAGTATGGAGCGATAATAGAAAAGGTAGTTGGATGGACAGACAAGACAGTGCTCAGAGTAAGGTTTTATGATTAGGAAAAAATAAAATATTAGAAATTTTGCAGAAGGGTCATGAGATATATCTATAGCACCAATATAAGAAAGGTATAAAGGAAATATTTCTTTGGGGCTTATTATGTGAAATTCTTCACTATAGGTTTTATTTATGCTACCCATTAATCCCCATAATTTCCCAATTTTATAAGAAAAAAACTAAAAATCGAGAAAATTAAATGAATTACTCAAATCAAATGCTGAAATAAGAATGTGAGCTCAGACTTTTTTAGTCTTTGTCTTGTGCTTCCCTCCCTCCCCTCAATTTTTTTTTTTCCTAGCTTCTTAGCACACTGGAAATTTCTTAATCATTTACTTGGTAAATAACCACAAATAGTTTAAATAATTAATTTACATGTTAATTTGTAACATCACTGATTTGTTAAATGAACATCAACAGGTCTCTGCCTTCTCAGAGCTCAAATTGTGCTGAGCAAGACTTATTTGAAAGAATTGCTGCCAGACAGAAACTTACTTGGGAGGGAATGATTCATTTTTGTTTTTTTTCTTAGGAGATCTGCACAAATACAAGCCAAAGCATTGCTATGATATAACATAGCTCACTGTATGCTCAATGAAAAACATGACATTTCATATATTTAGAATATTGGTATATGATTTGGGAACTGGAAGAGGTGAATCTAGAGTATAGTAAGAAACCATATTATCAATAGCAATTTTATGTTTGCCTAGAGAATTTGGAATTTTATAAAGTTTTGAGTAAGAAAGTAATTACTACTTGTAAATTTTGAATGTTGCTGATTTCCAGGATTTACAACTTTTTCCCATTTGAACTGTTCATTTTCCAATAAGATTATTGCTGGGTTAGTTGGTCAGCCCATACTGCAAGGTTGGCGGTTCAAGCTCACCAGCTGCTTCTTGGAAACCCTATATAGGGTTGCTATGGGTCGGAATCAACTCGACGGCACTTCACAACAACAACATATATTTTTAAAGTTTTAATTGTGAATTAAGTGAAAGTTTACAGGGCAGGTCATCAGTTTTATGTTCAACAAATCATATATTTTGTTTAATTATAATGATTATAATCCCCACCACGTACTATCAGTTAACAGTATTTCTTTCTATTCATTTTAGCTCTTTTTTGTTGTTGTTGTTTATAAACACTCAGGCATATATAATAGTTGACACCACCAAAGGGCACATTCTGCAAGTCTGCCTCCTGGCCGCCAGCTCTCAGTCCCTCTCTTTATATGAATATAGAGTCACTGCTTCTCTGGATAGGGTCCCACATTCTGCTTCTGCTCTTCTCCCTTGATGGTCCTAGGGTCTTCTGTTTCTGCATTGTAAGACTAAATATGCTCCCGTTTTTGTTACAAAACTTCTACCTTTACAATTGTGACAGTTGCAGCTGGTCATGATAACAATTACTCACTATTGAATTATAAGAATCGTATCCCCATCTCTTTTTACCAGACCCATCTAAACAAGATGAAAGAATTCAGTGGGGACTCTATCTTCCCCCACACACTCTTAAACTCCTTGAAACGTTGTAAGCTAATCACTTCGTGCCTTTATTGCCCCCTCATTTTAGGTAGCCAATGTCTAAGTTGCCAGTCCCTCGCTACCCTGTACACAGAAAGGGTAGCATTGATACGTGATATGAATACTTCGTCCCTCTCTGTTGGTATTTAGAGCTACTACCTCCATAAGTAGCGTAGTGGTTACGAATCGGGCTGCGAACCTTAAGGTCAGCGGTTCGAAACTATCAGCCGCTCCGCGGGAGAAAGATGAGGCTTTCTACTCCCGTAAAGATTTACAACCTCGGAAACCCTGTACAGGGTCGCTATGGGTCGGACCCGACTCGATGGCACTTAACAACAACAACAACAAACCTCCATAAGTATAGGTCAGGTTCATCAAATTGTAACAATTTACCCTTGTTTCCTTTATCAAAAATTATTTTCTTTTTTATCTTCCTCTAGTCGAGGTCTGATTAAGCCATCGAGGCTCCCTTCACTTCATTAGCTGGATGCTTCACTCTCAGCTATGGCCCTCTGTGGCTATGTTCTTGTCTGTGGGCTCAGGTATCCTCAAGTCTCACCACATTTTGGACCAACCAGCCCTTCCTCTTTTCTCTCTCATCTCCAGGTCAATGGGAGTCTATGGAACATGGTTGAACTCAGCCCATTTCTTCATTGCTGCCTTTCCCCCTCATCCACTCACCAGTAGACCAATGTGGTCACCAGCAAGCTTACATGTCTGCTCATGCGTTCCCTTTGAGTTTCCATCTTAGAAGGGGGTTTGTCCTAAAGGGACCTTATTGCTTGCCTAAATGGCTTCCTGGGAAACAACTTGCTTATTCTTGTATAGCCAATTATACTGCCATTTTTTGTTTTGGGTTTTTCCTGATGATCTTTCTTTGAAGATGTATCTTCTGTCATGCTAGCCGTTCCAGGCTGATCTGCTTGTCCTTTCTAGTGGGAATGTCCCACCTCAGAAGGTTCTGGATGGGGCTCAGGATTCCTCCTAAGGTCCTACACACTGCAAAGGCTCTGCAAGAGGCCTATTTCACTAGGCAAGTTCTAGAACCCCTTTTAGGTATTCCAATCAGTTATAGGCTGAAGACATAGCTCTTAATGTTTTATACTCCTTATTCATGCTCTACTAACAAAACAAACTAAGCAATATCTATTTACATTTCCACCTAGCATGCATTATTGTTGTTGTTGTTATATGCCATGGAGTCGGTTCCGACTCATAGCGACCCTGTACAGGGTTTCCGAGGCTGTAAATCTTTACGGGAGCAGAACGCCTCATCTTTCTCCCGCGGAGCAGCTGGTAGTTTCGAACTGCTGACCTTAAGGTTCACAGCCCAATTCGTAACCACTATGCTACCAGAGCATGCATAGACACACACAATTTAAATAAAGCATTAACTTTATATTAGGGTTACTAATATTCTGTGTACTTTCCCCCTCATCTACCTTCAATTTGTAGTCCTGGTATGGCACTGTAGGGTAAGCACTGAACTGCTAACCACAAGGTCAGTGGTTCAAACCCATCAGCCACTCCTTGGAAACCCTATTCAGGGTCGTGATGAGTCAGGACTGACTCGATGTTATTTAACGGCATCAAGAACACCTGATATTTGGTTTTTTAAACTGCTGATTGTTGAACATTAAATTGATTCTATAATCAAATGAATAAGTATATAATTTCAAAATCACTTTTTTAGAATGGCGGAGTTCTCTAGAGAGGAAAGAACCCAGTTAGAAAAATAATCATAGAAGACAATTATTCTACTAAAAGAGTATATTATTAGTGGCATTATTCTGAGCAATCTACATATGCTTATGTATTCAGTCTTCTCAAAAGTCCTTTTTTAAGATAACAAACCTAACACAGTAACTGTTAAGTAAGAGATTAAGTAACCTGCCCATGGTTATTTGGTCACCAAATGGAAGATGTAGAACCCAAACCCAGGTATTTCCACTCCATTCCAGAGTCTCATTCATTACACACCACTGCCTGTCTTAAACCTATTGCTATTCATTATTATTATGACTTCAAAATTTTCTTACATAGACAAATCTACATATATATATATATATTTCTTTATATATTTATGCATAAATCTTTTGTTGTATGGTTATTGTTAAGTGTTATTGAGGTGCTTCCAACTCATAGCAACCCTGTATTGGGTTTTCAAGGCTACAAATCTGCAAGAGTAGAAAGCCTCATCATTCTCATGCAGAGTGACCAATGGGATTGAACCATCAACCTTATGGTTAGTAGTCCACTGCTCCCTATAATGGGGTTACTGTTGTTAAGTGCTGTTGAGTCGATTTCAACTTATAGTCATCCTGTATAGGTTTCCGAGTGGTTGCTTATGGTTCAAACCAACTTTGTGGGCCAGTGTTTATCCTACAGTACCATACCAGCACTCCTATCATAGGATAGACTTTCAGAAATGGTACTATGGGAACAAACAATGTATCTATCTAAAAGCCCATACATTTTGGTGAAATTACTTGCACAAATTTATAACCAATTTATAATTCCATTGTTGTTATTGTTGTGTGCTGTGGAGTCAGTTTTGACTCCATACAGTGACTCTGTATAGGGTTTCCAAAGGAGAGGCTGGTGAGCTGAACCACTGATCTTGCATTCAAACCAACTTTGCAGTCTAGCCCATTAGTCCATAGTGCCATCCATACCAGGACTCCTATAATTCCATTAGCAGATATTGTATTGTGCATCATATAATCCACATCACCACTAATTTGATGAGTATAAAGGATTTCTCAGTTTAATTTTAATTTGTTGTACATTTTAAATAAAAGCAAAAATCATTTTATATTTATAATTTTATTTCTTCTTTATAAATTATATGCTTAGATCTATTTTCTACTTTATAATTTCTGTTTTTTCTCCATCAGTTCATGATAAGTTCTTTATTAATATTACCATTTTGACAGACATACTTTTGGTATTTTTTCCATTTGTTGTCTGCTTTCTTATATTTATGATTATACTTTTGTTGTACATAAATATTTCACTTTATGTAGTAAAGTTGTTGGTTATTTACTACTTCTGTTTGTCCTTGATTATCTTTAAGCTTAGCATTTCAAGTTTTCTATTCAGAGATATTTTTTTCTAATCCTTTAAATATTTTACATTTCAGGGACATATTCATAACAATTTATTTTAGTCATTGTAAGAGATTGAAAGTGATTTTGTTTTTAGAAGCATTTCTTCAGTTACTAATATATGTCAGAAACAGTTTATACAGTATTGGTGTGATCTTATATATGAAGGTTCATTGCTCTTCTTTAAACAATATGGGTGTGGTGTCTATTTTAATGGATAGTTTTTTGATAATATTTCATTTCCTTTTTGGAAATTAGTCTGCATAGTTATTTTTATTTCTATTGGAGTCATGCCTATGGATTGCTTTTCTGGAAAATTACTAACTTCAACTAGACTTTTATTTCTTAACAAAGATTTGTGCAAAAGATTCTTCTATGACATGTAAAGATTTCTTTGAAATGGTTATTTCCTCTATCATTTTACTCTATGCATACTTTTGCTTTCTTTTATTTTTATGTTTTCCTGGATAAAATAGTAGTAGCTTGTTTTACTGTATTTTCCAGAGAACCAGTATATGTATGTGTATATATATATTTTAGTGTTTTGTGTATTGTCATTTTAATTGTATTAGTTAAATGCCTTTTAATTTTTTAATTTGTTGTTTTCTTCCCTAATTTTTTTTTTGAAAAATTTCATTGATATACATATTTAAGGTTAGAAAGTTTTCTCTGATTACTATTCTAATTTTAGTGCATATATTCTAATATACAAGATGAGGCTTTCTGCTCCGGTAAAGATTTGCAGCTTCGGAAACCTTGTGCAGGGTCGCCATGAGTCAGAAACCATTCCACGACATGTAACATTCTAATATACAGAGCATAAGTGACATTATTTCATAAACTTACTTCATTTTACTTTGTTTTTATCCTTTGAACCAATAATTGTTTAAAAGTATTTTAAAATGCACAAGTGAAAGCCTATTTACTTTACAGACCATTGATAATTTTAAGAAATTGAGATCAGGGAATATTGTTTATTACAATTCCATGCTGTAACATAGTTGGAAGTTTTCTTTGTGACATATATACAGGCAATATTCACAGATATTTTATGTATCTTGAAAAGAAAGTGTATAGACTTCTTTATTAGAAAACAACGTTCTATATATGATTATACTTATAAAATATATTTCATTGGTTTTGCTCCTTAAGTCTCCAGTTATTAGTGTGTCTGTTTTTCCTTGTAAATATTTTATAATCAATATTTTATGAAGGCTGTCCCTGTGCTCTTTCTTTTTTTTTTTAAGTGCCGTCAAGTCGGTTCTGACCCATAGCGACCCTGTACGGGGTTTCCGAGGGTGTAAATCTTTACGGGAGTAGAAAACCTCATCTTTCTCCCGCGGAGCAGCTGGTAGTTTCGAACTGCTGATTTTGTGGTTCGCAGCCCGATTCGTAACAACTACGCTACCAGAGCTCTTTAGGGGGCAGATATTCATGTCTATTATAGTTTTATTGTGAAGTGTAGCTTTTAGCATTAAAAATATCTTTTGTTTTTGATTTTCATATGGTGCTCCTGGCCTCAGTTGTACATTTCCAGATATAAATAACGTAACCTTTACTTTTAAATGTGTGTAAAATTGATATAATTTCTCATTTCGTTATTTTTGCCTTTCTTAATCAATTGGTAATAAATGTGTCTCCTGTCTAACACATAGAGTTATATTTTTATTTCAGAGACTAGCTGATTTTTTTTTTTTTTAATCTTTAGTCTCTTTTTATAAAAATAAAACAAAATCCATTGCCATTGAGTTTGTTCTGACTCTTAGGGACCATAGAGAACAGAGTAGGACTGTCCTATAGGGTTTCCAAGGCTGTATGCTTTATGGAAGCAGATTCCTTAGAACAGCTGGTGACTTTCAAGCACTGACCTTTTGGTTAACTGTCCACATGTTAACCACTGCCCCACCAGGGCTCCTCCTCTTTTTCGTAATAATTTATTATTTGAATTATCAGTGTTAAATGACTGTCTGAGAGTTCTCTTCTATTTTCAATTAATCAATAGTGTTTTCTACTTCAATATTTCTCATTTTACCTTCCTCTTATTTTGTTTTTACTTATATGTTATTATTATTATTATTTTAATGTTTCAAGTACACAGTATTGATATACTAAGGTGCTCTGGTAGCATAGTGGTTACAAGTTGGGCTGCTATCCTCAAGGTCAACAGTTTGAAACTACCACCCATTCCACTGGAGAAAGATGAGGCTTTCTGTTCCTGTAAAGATTTACAGCTTTGGAAACTCTATGCAGCTTCACTATGAGTTGGAAGACTCCATACAACCACCATACTCCAACCCTTATCCCCATTTGGTTTATTCTTTGATTTATAGTTAGATATCCACTCACTGCTCACAAGTGGTCCTTTAATCAAAGAGCCTACCAAATCTTGGTGAATGTAATTCTTCCTCTATGACTTCATCAAGAAAAACTAGTAGCTTTGATATTCCTTGGAGTGCTATCACTTTTAAAATTATTTTTCTATAACTCTATGTATTTGAAAATCCCTAGTCAAAGATAAATTTCTTGAACATATCAGTAGTTCATAGTGCATTTATACTTCTATGAAGAAATTTGATTCCAATGTGATTTTTTAAAATTGTTAGTGGCCAGTCTTTTTGTTCAAAGGTATAGATGCTTTACCCTTATATTTAAATATTGATAGTTTTATTATTAGGGCTTCTTGGAATTGACTGTTGGATCAATTTCCCAGCTAAATTATAGATATAGATCTGCTTTTATTCCAAGAAAACTTTCTTTAATAATAGTTTTAAATAATGAATTTGCTTTACAGGGATTCTGATAATGCTTGTATTGCATATCCTTTTTCTTTCTTCCATGTTAATCCTTTTTCTTCTAAACTTTTAAAAATATTGAGCTATTTTATTTAAGTATGTTGGTGGTGTTGTTATGTGCCATAAAGTTGGTTCCAACTCATAGAGACCCTGTATAGAGTTTCTGAGGAGGGGCTGGTAGGTTTGAATAGCTGATCTTGTGGTTAGCAGTCCAATGCTTTTCTTACATATCCACACTAGAACTTAGTGTCTATTGTTTTTCTAGAATTTTCTTTTGTTTGTTGTTCTTCTTGTTTTTGTTAGTTTGCTTTTGTTTTGTCATAGTTTGCTTCTTCTCTGAGCCTTTTATCTTTTTAATGTTCCAGAATTTTTTTATCCCATAATGTGTTAGGATTATTTTTGCTAACCCATGATCAAAGGTTAGCAAAATCCCGTAAGGATTTACACCCTCGGAAACCCTGTACAGGGTCGCTATGGGTCGGAACCGACTCGACGGCACTTAACAACAACAACAACAACAACAACAATGATCAAAGGTAAATTTCTTCTAGATGAATATTTGTTAGTACCTTAAGTAAATAAAGAAATGAAGGAAAGTTTAGATGTGTAGTTAATAGGCTACATTTGAATGAAAATCTATACCACTATTAAATATTCTTGTTTTTCTTAATTGTTAAGCTTTTTTAAAGATCTCACAAGAGAATTAAAAGCCATGTATATTTCTTTACTTTTCTACTAGGGATTATTGAAAAACTCTAACACCAAGTTACATTACTTGTCTCTTCATGCCCCACAACCCACATGCAATTTTATTGTTTGTTTTTTAACTAAAGGCAGGTTACATCCCAAATTCAATGACTCTAAAGAAGACCACACTGTATTCTAGACTGGTGAACTCCAAATGGATCTATAAAAAATAGAAAGTGGTGATGAGTAAGTGAAGTGGAGGAGAGACATTGTTGGAGATAATTCTGGTCACTTAAAGAAATATCCTACGTTTAGAGACAGACAATGTGTTGAAATTAGTTTGCTTATTTTTTTTTTTGTTGGAGATGTATTAATATGTTGACTTTTGTTCTTTCTTCTTTTTGGATGTATGCATTTATTGCTATAAATTGTCTTCACTACGTTTGCCGTGTCCCAAAGGTTTTGGCATGTTGTGCTTTCTTTTTCATTTGCTTCTAGGAATTTTTTAATTTCACTTTTTATTTGCTCTACTATTCAGTAATTTTTAAGCAGGGTATTATTCAATTTCTATGTATTTGATATTATTTCCTTGATTTTCCTATTGTTGATTTTTAATTTTATAGCATTGTGATTTGAGAAGATGCTTTGCAGTATTTTGATGTTTTTAAATGTATTGAGACTTGTTTTGTGGCCTAACACATGGCCTGTTCTGAAGATTGTTCCATGTACTCTGGAAAAGAATATACATTGTGCTGTTGTTGGGTTGAATGCTCTGTACACATCTATGACGTCAAGTTGGTTGATTGTGTTGTCTAGTTCCACTATGTCTTTGTTGGGTTTCTTTCTAGTTGTTCTGACCATTTTTGAAAGTGGTATATTAACATCTCCCACTATTATAGTACAGTAGTCTATTTCTTTCTTCAATTCTATTAGGGTTTTCTCTATGTAGTTTGGGGCTCTTTATTTGGGAGCATAGATATTTATTATGGCTATGTCCTCTTGTTCAATTGACCTTTGATCATGAGATAATGTCCTTTGTCTCTATGCTGGTTTTTATATTAAAGTTTATTTTATCAGAGATTAACATTGCTACTCCTACTTGATTTTTTATTGCAATTAAATTGTTAATTTTCCCCATCCTTTAGTCTTTAATCAATTTTTTGATTATATTAATTTTATTAAGCTATTTCAAATGTTCAAGTTTATTGCAACTAATAGTTCTTTCTTCCTCTTCCTTTAATTGAATTGCTGGCACTAACAACTCAGTGAAATTAATGCCTGACCCATTTAGGAAGAGTCTTTAATCTATTTTTGTTTTTGTGTATAAGGTGTGTCTCTTGAGTCCAGCATATTGAAGGATCCTGTTTTCTTATCCATTCTGCTACTCTCTGTCTCTTGACTGGTGTATTTAATCCATTGCCACTCAGTGTAACTATCAATAAGCATGGATTAATTGCTGCCATTATGCTGTTTGTTTTTATGGGGCACAGCTGGCTACTTTGTTCTGCATGCTTTCCTGTGCTGAGTTCATTTTTTGTGTGCTTTTTCTGTCAATTTCTCCATACTTTTAATGTTTTCATAATCTTCTTGGATATTCTTTTTCTTGATGTGGAGTTGTTCTAGATTTCTTAGCTGTTTTTGTTGTTATATACCATGGAGTCGTTTCCGACCCAAAGCGACCCTGTACAGGTTTTCCAAGGCTGCAAATTTTTACGGGAGCAGAAAGCCTCATCTTTCTCCCGCAGAACAGCTGGTAGTTTCGAACTGCTGACCTTTCAGTTTGCAGCCCAATTTGTAACACTATGCTACCAGAGCTCCTAAGTTTCTTAGCGGTTACCTTATATTTTACTAATTTATTCCTCATTGTAAAACACGCTGATTTATCCCGAAATCTACCTGACCCCTTCACTACTTGCATCTCTGTTACTATATACTTTTCCCTTCTTTTGCTTTGCAGTTGTCCTGATCATAGACTGACCTCTGAGATCCCTTAATTTCATTCTTGTAATTTTGTTTTGCTTTGGACTCTTCCATCTCTGGACTGAGTTCTGGGTGGTGTTGCAACATATTTCAATCTCTGGTTGTTGTCTACTCTTGTTGGTTCTCAGTCCAAATAACTCCCTCTAGTATGTTTTGAAAGGAGCTCTGGTAGCGTAGTGGTTACGAATCGGGCTGCGAACCTTAAGGTCAGCGGTTCGAAACTACCAGCCGCTCCACGGGAGAAAGATGAGGCTTTCTACTCCCGTAAAGATTTACACCCTCGGAAACCCTGTACAGGGTCGCTATGGGTCGGACCCGACTCGATGGCACTTAACAACAACAACAACAAGTATGTTTTGAAGCACTGGTTTGGCTTTTACATAATTCCTTTAATTTCTGTTTTTCCTGAAATTTTCTGATTTCACTGTCATATTTGATTGACAGCTTTGCTGGGCATACGATTCTTTGTTGGCAGTTTTCTTCTTTCAAAGAAGAAATGTGTATGTCTCTTCATTGCTTCCTTGTCTGCATGGTGTCTGAGGAGAAATCAGAGCTTAATCATATTGGCTTTCCTTTGTAGGTAACTTCTTTTTACCCTTGCTGCTTTCAGGATTCTTTCCTTGTCTTTGATTTTAGAGTTTGATTATGGTATGTCTTGGTGATTTTCTTTTAGGGTCTATCCTATCTAGGGTTCATTCAGCCTCTTGAGTTCATATATTCTTATCTCTCAAGATATTAGAAAAAATTTCTTCCAGTAGTGTTTTGACCATCTCTTCTGTGATTTTCTTTGTCTCTTTCTGTTTTGGAATTCCAGTTACCTGTAGGTTATTCCTCTTCATGTTTCCCCACATTAATCTTAGGCTTTCTTTAGATATTTTCATTCCTTTTTTCTGCTTGTTCTTCTATTTTAGTAGTATTGACAGATGTAGCTTCAAGTTCACTGATTCTTGCTTCCATTCCTTCAATTCTACTCCTTTCCCCTTTCAGTGTATTGTCCATTTCTGATATTATAGTACTGATCATCTAGACCTCTATTTTTCAGGTTTTTTATTGTCTCCAGTGCTATGTCTATTTTGTTTGATTATTTTCTGGTAGTGCTTTTCTTACATTTTCCTCGACCTTTCTGCAGAACATTTGGATGTACCTCAATATTATAGTCCTTGCTGGTGAATTTTAGGCAATTTCCAAGCCTCTTCTCCCTACAATGCATTTTCTAGCCCTTTCTTTTGTTTGTTTGTTTATTTATTTATTTATTTATTTTTGAGAAAAACTGTCTTATTTCTGCCTGTGAGCAGAAATATTTTTCTGCTTTTAGGCATTCTGGTGTCATTGTATTTGTTTGAATTAAATGAATGTATGTTGGTGTATTCTTAAGTACTCTCTAGTTGCCTTCTAGTAGATATGATCAGGAGATAGGCTTCTCTGCTCACAGCTCTTACAGTGCAACTCAGAATATTTTTAATAGGTATTGGTTTAGATGCTGCTCTGGTGTATAGAAGCTGGTATTTTCTCATGCCCAATTGGTGGGATTTTAAAGGTATAGTTGTGGCCACATTTGCTGTCTCTTGTTGGGTGTGGCAAGAAAAGAAAGAGCTTCCACAAGACAGAAGGAGGACCAAAAACCAAGGATGAAAATGAAATTTGAAAGTCATAACAACACAAGAAAAAATATAAAGCCAATAAAACTGGAAAAAAAACACAAAAAACTGTGTTTCTTTAGTGCCACCTAATGGACTCTTGCCTTCAAGGATGCCTGAGAACTTTCACTGTGTTCCTTCTGTGACCAAACACAAGTTTTTTTGTTTTTTTTTTTCTCCCCTTATGTCTGTGCAACTGTGTCTCCTAGTAAGAACTAGCCCAGAATTGGCCAGACCCACTTTAGAAGAGACACTTTGTGCATACTCTCAGTTTGCTTAATTTTTCTTTTTCTTCTTTATATTATTGTTCAAAGAAGAACACAAGTAAAATAATCATAATTATTATATTTATTCAATCTATCTATCTTTAATTCAATATAACACATCAGTTTATTGCTTAAATATATAATCTTGCTGCCTACTTGTATATATTTATGGCTATTTTAGTTGGGGGTTGGAGATAGAATTGAGCATTGATAATATATGCTGTAGCTTCTTATATCTAAAATGAAAATAATTAATAATTATTTTATAATAAATGTTTATTGCCTGTGATGTGTTACAAGAATATTTAGTGATCTAGGTAGTAAAGTACCATCAAGTCAATTCTAACTCACAGCTATTCTGTATAGGGTTTCTAACTAGCAGCTGGTGTGTTTGGATCACTGACCTTATGGTTAAGAGTCCAGTACTTATGAAATAGTGTCATATTAGGACTCCTAGAGACAATTTAAATGGATCTAAATGCTCCATACTTATTCAACCTGTATGCTGAGCAAATAATACAAGAAGTTGGATTTTATGGAGAAAAACGTGGCATCAGGATTGGAGGAAGACTCATTAACAACCTGCAATATGCCGATGATACAACCTTGCTTGCTGAAAATGAGGAGGACTTGAAACATTTACTTATGAAGATTAAAGAGCACAGCCTTCAATATGGATTACATCTTAATGTCAAGAAAACAAAAATCCTCACCACTGGACCAATAAACAACATTCTTATCAATGGAAAAAAGATTGAAGTTGTCAAGGACTTCATTCTTCTTGGATCAACTATCAACACTCGCGGAAGCAGCAGTCAAGAGATCAGATGATGTATTGCATTGGGCAAATCTGCTGCACAGGAACTTTTTAAAGTATTGAAGAACAGAGATGTCAGCTTGAGGACTAAGGTGCGCCTGACCCAAGCCATGGTATTTTCAATAACCTCATATGGATGCGAAAGCTGGACAGTGAATAAGGAAGATCGTAGAAGAATTGATGCCTCTGAGTTGTGGTGTCAGAGGAGAATATTAAAAGTGCCATGGACTGCCAAAAGAACCAATAGATCTGTTTTGGAAGAAGTGCAGTCAGAGTGCTCCTTGGAGGCCAAGATGGCTAAGCTTCATCTCTCATACTTTGGACTAATTGTCCGGAGGGAACAGTCGCTGGAGAAGGATGTCATGCTGGGTAAGGTGGAGGGTCAGAGAAAAAGAGGAAGACCCCTAATGAGATGGATTGGCCAGGTGGCATCATTGATGGACTCAAGTGTGGCAGCGGTAGTGAGGTTGGCCCAGGATCGGTCATTGTTTCGTTCTGCTGTGCATGGAGTCGCTATGAGTCAGTTCTGACTTGATGGCACTTGACAACAACAACAAATGCTCCAAAATAGGAGCCCTGGTGGTGTTGTGGGCTAAACATTGCACTACTAATGGAAAAGTCTGTGGTTCAAATTCACCAGCATCTCTGGGAGAAACAGGCTGTCTTCACCCATAAAATTTAGTCTTGGAAACCATAAGGAACAATGCTACTCTGTTCTGTAGGGTTGACACAAGAGAGTCTATCTCGGAAGACTTCTATTTAGTGATTAAAACAGATACATATGCAGAAAAATAAATGACCAAAATAGTTTTTGTAGTTGCTATACTAATTACTATAAAATCTGTTCAACCTCCTGTTGTTGTTGTTGTTAAGTGCTGTCGAGTCGGTTTCGACCCATAGCGACCCTGTACAGGGTTTCCGAGGGTGTAAATCTTTATGAGAGTAGAAAGCCTCATCTTTCTCCAAGCATCCTATAAAACATAACAGAACTGCTCATAGAATTTCCAAGGCTTTAAATCTTTACAGAAGTCGATCAGCACATTGTTTTGAGAAACTAATGGGTTCTAACTACCACTCTTTCAATTAGCAGCTGCATGCTTAATTACTGCACCATCAAGGTTTTTTATGGATGTTTGACCCCCTCTTCAAATAGCTCAATGGTTTTATTTTTTAAAATAGCTTTACTAAGTACATTTTGTATATCACAAAATTCAACTACTTTGAGTGTACAATTTAAAAATATTCAGAAAATTGAGAGAGCTATGCAACCAGCACCATTACCTAGTTTTAGAAGTGTCCACTTTAGAGGATGGAAGTGTGGAGGAAGCTGGCCTAGCAGCTTTATACGTGGCTTTAGCTCCACATTCTTTCTCAGATCCTGTCTGATAAGTGGGTATCATGCCCACTCTGTTTTTCAATCCTTAGCTCTGGAAAAAATAATTTATAAAAAGCATTTATAATGCCAAGTCAGAAAAACATGGGAAGAAACAAGAATTAATTTAGTGCAGTAATAATATCAATAGCCAAAGATGATTAAACATATGGTAAATCTAAAAGATTACCAAAACCAAAGTATGCAAATAATATTGTGCACAGTTGAAAATGAAGAAATAATTATTTTCAGCAGAACTAAGATTCCACTTTTTCTGTGTCTATCTCTCTTCTCCTTTTCAATTTAGCCTCTTATATCCATGTACCTGACTATGGTTTACTTTTATCCCTCTTCTCTGTAGGTATTGGCAGATAACCTCACCACGGTCACTGAGTTCCTGTTGCTAGGATTTTCAAGCCTTGGTGAAATTCAGATTGCACTCTTTGTGGTTTTTCTCTTTCTGTATCTAGTCATTCTGAGTGGCAATATCACCATCATCAGTATTATCCGCTTGGACAGAAGCCTTCATACACCAATGTACTTTTTCCTTGGCATTCTCTCCACCTCTGAGACTTTCTACACCTTTGTAATCCTACCCAAGATGCTTATCAATCTACTTTCTGTAGCTAGGACAATATCCTTTACCTGTTGTGTTATTCAAATGTTCTTCTTCCTTGGTTTTGCTATTACCAACTGCCTGCTATTGGGTGTGATGGGTTATGACCGCTATGCTGCCATTTGTCACCCTCTGCATTACCCAATCCTTATGGATTGGCAGGTGTGTGGCAAACTTGCATCTGCCTGTGGGGTTGGTGGTTTTTTGGCTTCCCTTATGGTAGTAAATTTAGTTTTCAGTCTTCCTTTCTGTGGTGCCAACAAGATCAACCATTACTTCTGTGACATCTCACCCGTCATTCGTCTGGCTTGCACCAATACAAATATTCATGAATTTGTCATCTTCATCTGTGGAGTTCTAGTTCTGGTGGTCCCCTTTTTCTTCATTTGCATTTCTTATGTCTGCATTCTGAGGACTATCCTAAAGATTCCCTCAGCAGAAGGGCGGAGGAAAGCCTTTTCCACGTGTTCCTCTCACCTCACAGTTGTCATTGTCCACTATGGCTGTGCTTCCTTCATCTACTTGAGGCCTACAGCAAGCTATGTCTCAAACAAAGACAGGCTGGTAACAGTGGTATACACCATTGTCACTCCATTACTAAATCCCATGGTATATAGCCTCAGAAACAAGGATGTCCAGTATGCTATCAGAAAAATGTTAGGAAAGAAAGGTACTCTAAAACAATATAAATGAAATATTATTTCATGTTAGATGCCATCATAAATAATTCCCTTATTTATCACATGTGCATTATAATCATAACAATTTTTGAAATGGCATAGTTGTATAATATAAACTTCATAAAATATATTCTTTTCTCACCTTTCCTTTAAATCCAGTCTGCAAGCTAATGCTTTTCTAGTTTTTTGGATGAACTCTCAGGGAGGTCCATATTTAATTTCTACATTGACTATACTATCCAAAAGTCTAAATTTCATTTAAAGTTATTTTTTCTCCTTTCCTCTGGTGTTTGTCTTGAGTCAGGAAGCCTACACTGGGACTAATGTGTGGGGAGGGAGGTATTTTATGTAATTTAGCTTTGTTAAACTGTAATTCTCTCTCTACTAACTTCAGTGACTGATCCATGTAGAATTATAGTTAGGGAGTGAAAACAAGTAGGTGGAGAGCATGTTTTACTTGGCTGCTACTGCCATGTTCTGGTTAATAGTGTTCTCAGGTCTTAGCTGATTTTGCACTCTGAGTCTTTCTCATGTGGGGATAGTTCATGGGCTTCTGGAAGATTATGCTGCTAGGTTTTTGCTCGCCCACCCCCTCGCATTTCTTATGACATGGGTGAGGCCAACACCTATTGACAGCTTGTAAATTTCTATCTTAATTCTGAGAGTTCATCATTTATTTGGATCCTGTCTTTTGAGATCTTCTATGTAAAAAATCTCCTTTAAAATAATTTCAGGATGACTTTCTCTCTCAATTAGCACAAAACAATCCAAAATGAAAATTCATGCATCTTTACCTACTCAGCTAAATGAAGTGTGGGAATCTTTCTTTGTACTCTGTAAATTCAGGTTATTGAATCACAGAATCCTACATTCAGAATCAGATACAAATCCTTTATCTCCAAGGCACACATATCAAAGTCTGAAAATAGTGTTTTTCCTTTTAGGGGGAGATAAAACATCAATAATTGTATTAACATGTTATTCTCATTTTTTAGTTTTTGTTCTTTGAGGGTTGTTGTAGTTAAATACCATTGAGTGAATTCTGATTCATAGCCACCCTGTATAGGGTTCTGGAGGCTGTAACTCTTTACATAAGCAGATAAGCCTCATATGTAATCTAGGCAAAGTGAAATTTGTCAAAACTTAAATGGATAACTTAAAGATTGATGTCCTGGGCATTAGGTAGTTGAAATGGACTGATATTGACCATTTAAAATTGGACAATTATATGGTTTGTTATGAAAGAAATAACAAATTGAAGAGGGATGACATCTCATTCATCATCAAAAAGAACATTTCAAGATTATCCTGAAGTGCAAAACTAACAGTGATAGGAAAATATCTATATAACTACAAGGAAGATCTGTTAATATAATTATTATTCAAATTTACCCACCAGCCATTAATACCAAAGATGAAAAACATTGAAGATTTTTACCTACTTCTGCAGACTGGAATTGATCAAACATGCAATCAAGATACACTGATAATTACTGGTGATTGGAATATTAAAACTGGAAACAAAGAAGGATCCATAGTTGGAAAATATGGCGGCGTTGGTGATAAAAATGAGTCCAAATATTGCATGATAAAATTTTGCAAGGCCATTGACATTCATTGTAGATACCTATACACATGCACCTCACCAGATAAATACAAAGGATTCAAATAAACTACATCTGTGGACAGAAATGAGGAAGAAGTTTAATCATCATTAGTCAGAGCAAGACTAGGGGTCAACTGTGAAACAGACTGTCAATTGCTCATATATAAGCTCAAGTTAAAGTGGAAGAAAATGAAATAAAGTTCAGGAGAGCTAAGGTATGACCTTGAGTATATCTCATCTGAATTTAGAGACCCTCTCAAGAATAGATTTTATGTTTTGAACACTAATAACCAAAGATCAGATAAGTTGTGGGGTGTCATTAAGGATATCATACAGGAAAGAAAAGAAAAGATCAAAATGAATGCAAGAGGAAATCCTGAAACTTCCTTTAAACATAAATGGCTAAAGCAAATGGAAGAAATCATGAACAAGGTTTCAAGGGGAAGTGCACCATTATAATGGAATGTGCAATGAACTGGAGTTATAAAACCAAAAGAGAAAACACGCTGTCATTTCTCAAGCTGAAATAAAAAAAAAAAACAACCTCTAGTTGCAACAATAGATTCTATGGATAAAATATTCAAGTAGAGAGGAAGCATCAAAAGACGGTAGAAGGAAAACACAGTCACTGTAGTGAAAAAATTGATCAATGTTCTCTCATTTTAGGAGTTAGCATATGATGAAGAATGAAGGAAGAAGTCCAAGTTGCACTGAAGATATTGGTGAAAATCAAGAGCCCAGTAATTATTGGAATAACAATTCAGATATTTTAACAAATAAATAGATATTTTAACAAATGCAACACTGGAAGTTCTCACTCATCTATGTCAAGAAATTTGAAAGACAGTTACTTGGCTAACTGACTGGAAGAGATCCATATTTATGCCCATTGCACAAAAAGATGATCAACTAAAACATGGAAATTATTCAAAAGTATTATGAATATGACACACAAGTGAAATTTTGTTGATGTTAAATTAAAAATGATTTCAGCTGTACATTGACAGAGAACTGACAGGAAGTCAAGCTGAATGCAGAAGAGGGCATGGAATAAGAGATATCATTACTGATGGGCAGATGGATCTTGGCAGAAAGAAAATAATACCAAACATTTTTGTACCTGTTTTATTGACTATGCAAAGACATCTGACTATAGGAGTTATAATAAATTATGGATAGCATTGAAAGAATAGGAATTCCAGAACACTTAATTATGCTCATGTGGAAACTGTACATAGACCAAGAGACAGTTGTCAAACAGAATGAAGGATTACTGTATGGTTATAATTATATCAGGGTTGTATCTTTTCACCACATTTATTTAATCTGTCTGCTGAGCAAATAATCCAAGAAGCTGGACTATATGAAGGAGGATGAGGCATCTGGATTGGGGAAAGTCTCATTACCAACCTGTGATGTGCAGATAACACAATCTTACTTTTGTAAAGAGGAGTTAAAGTACTTATTGATCAAAGAGTACAGTCTTCACCGTGGATCACACCTTAACATAAAACAAAAATCTCAAAGATGTCCCTCTGAAGATTAGCTGTACCTGATCTAAGTCATGGTATTTTAAATCACCTCATATTTATGTGAAAGCTAGACAATGAATAAGGAAAACCAACAAAATTAGCAATTTTTGAATTATGGTGTTGGTGAAGAATATTGATTATGGGATGACAGAAGATTAAAAAATTCTGTCTTGGAAAAAGTATAGCCAAAATGCTCCTTGGAAGCAAGGATGTTGAGATATTCAATCATGTAATTCTGCACACTATAAGGAGGGACCTGTCCTTGCAAACGGACATCATGTTGTTACCATAAAGGATCAGCAATGAGATGAATAGACACAGAGGCTGTAAAATTAGTTCAAACACATCAACGATTATGAGGATGGTGCAGGACTGGACAGTTTTTCATTTTGTTACACATAGAGTCACGATGAGTCAAAACCAACTCATGGGACTTAATGACATCTGCTAAATGACAAAGCTATCCATGTGAAGATGTTGTTGTGTGTGCCATCGAGAGTGGCTGGTGGTTTTGAACTGCCAAACTTGTGGTTAGCAGTCCAATGTTTAACCCATAGTGCCACACCAGGAGAAGACTCCATGTGAAGATAGTACGTAACATGTTCTTTGAGTAATGTTTTATTATATCACATTCATTGAAAAAAAAAATAGGAGATACTGTGCAGTTTAGAATTTAAAGTTTCTGACAATGAACTCTACAGATACTTGGAAATTTTATGTAATATAAATTTTATATTATTTGGAGAAGGTATAATTAACAGGTAACTCAAGATATGGACTTTATGGCTAATTTTATTAACTTTCATAATCAGTGGTTTAGTTAGTGTTGAACACAAGCTCACTAAATAATTTCTACAACAACCTAAGACTAAGGTTATTTTTAAATTTTTATCTCTGGTGGAGTGGGGTGCCACTGGGCACACATTAATGGAGCTGGAGAACTTGCTTAAGTAGGCCAGAGGTCACGCCAAGGGTCTGAGGGCCAGAGGCCTGCTTGCTGGCACAGCTGAGAAGAGGCAGCCCTGATTGAAGAACCATAGCCTCTGCTTCCAGATCCTGAATTGTAACTTGTTATTTCCCTAATAAGTCTCATAATTGTGAATTTGCACTAGGAATTCTGTATGGCCATTGTAATGAATTATAAAACCCAGCAGAGAAGTACAGAGTGCATGGGAGGGACAGCAGCTGTTTGAAATGGCAGTACAGTTAAAAGCTGGAAGAATTTCTGACCTTCACCTCTTAGGAATCAGCTCTGAACTGTTAATGCTCATAATGATTTTCCCTCCCCTTAATGAAGTTCAAGGAGGTCAGACTCACCTGCCAGCATTTTAAAAACCCTTTTCATGGTGTGTGTGTCTCTTGAGTCTTTAAAAAAAATTTTTTTTATTATTAACATAAACATAGAAAAGTTAAAATTATTCTTTTTCAAATGATGATATCATCAGGTGAATAATGCTTCTACATAAAAATAATTTACATTGGTCCCACCTCATTGTATTGCAAGCCATAGTTACATAAAAGGTCACTAAAAGATAAGCCCACACGAATTAGTAGATTGCTTTGATTCTATAAACTAAGCCACAGGTATTTTAAATATGAGAAGGATCACTCATGGTGGACAGATTTCAGCTAAGCTTCTAGATGAAGACAAACCTGGAAGAAGAAGAAAGTACTTCTGAATATTTAGATACCATCAGAATACTGAATATTGAAACATGATGAAGGACAACAGAATATTGTCAGACATAATGCCAAAAGATGAGCCCTTCAGGTTGGAAGGCACTCAAAATATGACTGGGAAAAAGTTGTCTCCTCAAAGTATAATTGATGATGATGATGTGAATGGAGTAAAGCCTTTGGAACCTTTATTTGCTGATTATATCAGGGTTGTATCTTCTCACCACATTTATTAATGCAGTGCAACAAAAATGAAGACAAACGGCTGGAAATATCCATTAAAAATTGGAAGATGGAATGCATGAAGTATGAATCTTGGAAAATTGGAAATTGTCAAAAAGAAAATGAAACACAGAAACATTGATACCTGAGACATTAGTGAGCTGAAATGTATTGGTATTGGCCATTCTCATCCCGAAAATTACATACCAGGAATGACAAATTTTTAAAGAAAAATGGCATTGCATTCGTAATCAAAAAGAACATTTCAAGATGGATCTTCAAGTACAAGATTGTCTGTGATAAGATAATATCCATATGCCTACAAGGAAAACCAGAGACCTGATGTGGCACTGCAGATTAATACACCGGACTTCAAGGTCCATTTGAACCACAATGTCACGGGTCAAGCTAATCAGTTGCTCCTGGAAACCCTATAGAGTGTTGTTATGAGTCAAAAGCAACTTGAAGGCACTTAACAATAATAACAAGAAGGTAGACCAGTTAATACCACTATTATTCAAATGTAATCACTAAAGTCGGTGACGGTAAAATTGAAAAATTCTACCATGTTCTTAGTCTAAAATTGATCAAACGTGCAATCAAGAAGTATTGATAATTAATGGTGATTGGAATGCAAAGGTTAGAAACAAAGAGGAATGATCAGTAGTTGGAAAGTATGGCCTTAGTCATAGAAATGATTCTGGAGATATCATGATACAAAATTTCAAACCAATGACTTATTCATTGCAAATATCTTTTTTGAACAACATAAAAGACAACTGTACGCATGGATCTTATCTCACCTGTGTATTTCTGGAATACACAGAAATCAAATTGACTATATCTGTGGAAAGGGATGGTGGAAAAGTTCCATATCATCAAGCAAAAGAAGGCCAGGGACAGACTGTAGAGCAAGATATCAATTGCTCATATGCTCAGAACCGACTTGATGGCACTCAACAACAACAACACCAAGTAATTCAAAGTCACAACTATCATTTGTTATTTTCTCATATATCTGCAATTTAGGGGAGGGCTTTATGAAGATGGTTTGTTCCAGCTCCATGCAATGTCATATGGGCAACTTGGTTGGTGCTGAACAAGACACTTTCAAAATAGAAATATGTTTCTGGATGGTGATCAGGAGCCGAGCCAGTCCTGTTTACTGGGAGCTTCAGCTCTCTGTGTAAGCCTCTCCATTGGATTACTTAAACTTCCTCATAGCATGTTGACTGAGTGCAACTCCTGAATATTCTAGGAGGCAGATAGAAGCTGCTATTCTTTAAGGAATAGCACCTATACTGCCCTCTATTCCCTAGGTCAAAGCTGTATTATGGTCCCACACATATTCAAGAGGAAGGACCCTAGATCACACATCTCAAAGGAAAGTTGTCGAAGTGTTTGTGATTATCTTTAATTTTATGATAACATTTGATTAGAAGTTATTTACATTATTCCCAGGTATAATATATATGACTCTCCTCCCATGACCTTCTGAAATACTATCCAACTGTAGCATATAGGTGTCTTAAACTCAAGGTCCAGGTTCAGTCATCTATATCAAGTCCAAGTACTATGAGACTCTTTAGAAGTAGATTCTCTCAACTTGAAATCTTTAAACTAAAGTATTCCAGACACATCCAACAAACAATGATAATTTAGGCATATTTCAACTGCTGTAGCCATGTTCTTTGACAGAGGGAAAGAACAACTAGAAAGAAACTCAAATAAACACACAGAACTAAAAACACAATTAACCAAATTGATCTTATAGACTTACACAGAGCATTCAACCCAACATTATAATATGCATTATTTTCCAGTGCTCATGGAACATTCTTCAGAATAGACCATATGTTAGGTCACAAGTATGCCTCAATATATTTGAAAACATCAAAATACTATAAAGCATCTTCTCAGATCAAATGCTATAAAATTATATATCAATAACAGTTCAATCAAGGAATAAAATCAAATACATTATAGTCGAACAACACATGCTTATAAACTACTGGGTAATAAAAGAAATAAAAAATGAAAATTAAAAATTCCTTGAAACAAATGAGAATGAAAATACAACATACCAAAACCTTTGAGGCACAGCAAAAGCATGACTCAGAGAGCAATTTATAGCAATAAATTAACCCATTCAAAAAGAAGAGAGAACCAAAATCAACACCTTAGCTCAACAATTAGAAAAAGAGCAGCAAAGTAAGTTAACAGCCACCAGAAAAAAAGGAATGATTAAGACTATAGCAGAAATAAAGAAACAGAAAAACAATACAAAAAATCAGCAAGACAAGAAGATTGTTCTTTGAAAGGATTAATAAAAATGACAAACCTCTAGCAAATCAATCAAAGGAAAAGAAGGGGAAGATGCAAATTATAAGAATCATAAATGAAATGAGTGACATGACAACAGGATCAACAGAAATAAAAAGGATAATAACAGAATATTATGAAGAATTTTAAATCAAGATCGGAGCAGACAGTGGAATAGACCATCACTTGCTCAGATATAAATTCGAGCTGAAACTGAAGAAAATTAAAGCATGTCCACAAGAGCCAAAATATGACCTTGAATATATCCCACCTGAATTCAGAAACCATTTCAAGTACAGAATTGATGTATTAGACATTAATGACTAAAGACCAGAAGAATTGTGGGATAACATCAAGAACACCACATAGGAAGAAAACGAAAAGGTAGTTAAAAGATGGGAAAGAAAGAAAAGACCAAAATGGATGTCAGAAGATACTCTGAAAATTGCTTTTGAGTGTAGAGAAGATAAAGTGAATGGAAGAAATGCTTAGCTAAAAGAATTGAACAGAAAAATTCAAAGGACAGCACATAAAAACAAAGCTAAGTATTATAATAAAATGTGTGAAGACCTAGAGTTAGAAAACCAAAAGGGAAGAATACGCTTAACATTTTTCAAGTTAAAAGAACTGAAGTAAAAATTAAAACCTCGAGTTGCAACATTGAAGGATTCTATGAGAGTCCTGATTGCACTGCTGGTTAAAGTGCTGGACTTCAAGGTCAGTTTGAACCTCAATGTCAGTGGTTCAAGCTCACCAGCCGCTCCTCAGAAGCCCTATACGTGTTTTTGTGAGTCAGAACTGACTCGGCGTTACTTAACAGCAATGAACTAAATATTCAATAATGCAGAAAGCATCAAAAGAAAATGGAAAGTAACAAAAAGAACTGGTCAAAGTTTAATCATTTCAATAGGTAGCATATAATAATTAACTGATGATATTGAAAGAAGAAATCTATACAATATTGAAGGCATTGACTATAAACAAGGCTCCAGGAATTGACTGAATACAAATGGAAATGTTTTAGCAGCACTGGGGCACTTACATGTCTATGTCAGTAAATATGTCAGTAAATATGGGAGACATCTACCTGGCTGACCAATTGGAAGAGACACATAATTGTGCATGTTCTAAAGAAACGTGACACTACAGAATACAGAAATCATCAAACATTATCATTAATATCACCTGCAAGTAAGATTCTGCTGAAGATCATTCAAAAAGGATTCCAGTAATATATCAACAGGGAGGTGCACGAAATTCTAGCCAGACTCAGTAACAGATGTGGAACGAGGAATATCATTGCTGACATCAGATGGATCTTGACTGAAAGCAGAGAATACCAGAAAGATATTTACTTGTTCTTTATTGACTATGCAAACACTTTTGCCTGTGTGGAACATAACAAACAATAGATAATATTGGGAAGAATGGATATTAGAGAACACTTAATTGTGCTCACAAGTCACCCTTACATAAACCAAGAGACAGTTGGTAGAACATTACAAGGGAATACTGGTGGTGGTGGTGTGCTGTGGAGTTAGTTCCAACTCATAGTGACCCTGTATAGGGTTTCCGTTACTGTAAATCTTTATGGGAACAGAAAGTCTTATTTTTCTTTCGTGGTGTGACTGGTAGTTTCCAACTGCTGACCATGAGGTTAGCAGCCCAACTTGTAACTGCTACACTACCAGAGCTCCTTAGGTGGTGGTGGTTACGTGCCATGGAGTTGGTTCTGACTCATAGCGACTCTGTACAGGGTTTCCAAGGCTGTAAATCTTTATGGGAGCAGAAAGCCTTATCTTTCTCCCGCAGAACAGCTGGTAGTTTTGAACTGCTGATCTTGAGGTTCGCAGCCCGATTCGTAACCACTATGCTACCAGAGCTCCTTAAGGGAATACTAGATGGTTTAAAGTCTGGAAAGGTGTGTGCCTGGGTTTTATCCTTTCACCATATTTATACAATCTACATGCTGAGCAATAATCTGAGAAACTGGATTACATGAAGAAAATAGCATCAGGATTAGAGGAAGATTCATTAACAACCTGAGATATGCAGTTGACACAGTGTTTCTTGCTGAAAGAAAAGAGGACATGAACTGCTGGTGAATATCAAAGACTGCAGCCATTAGTATGGATTGCAGCTTTTAGTATAGCTTGTACCTCAATGTAAAGAAAACAAAAGTACTCACAAATGGACCGAAAAATAGCATCATGATAAATTGAGAAAAGACTGAGGTTTCCAAAGACTACATGTTGCTTGGATATACAATCAGTGCTCATGGAAACATCAGTAAAGAAATCAATCTGCTGCAAAATATCTCTTTAAAGTTTTGAAGAGTAAAGATGACAGTTTGAGGACTAAGGTGTGTCTGATCAAAGCCATGATATTTTCAATCACTTCATATGGATTTGAAAGTTGTACAATGAAAAAGGAAGATTGTAGAATAATTGATGCTTTGAAATTATGATGATGACTAAGAATATAGAAAGTACCATGGACCAGCCAGAAAAACAAACAAATCTGTCTTAGAAATAGTCAAAATGTTCCTTAGAAACGAAGATGGTGAGATTTCGTCTCTCACACTTTGC
>NW_006408560.1:17818546-17821516 GCF_000296735.1 Chrysochloris asiatica
CTTTGCAAGCCGGACAAAGATGCCCTTTATCACCACTCCTATGCAATATTGTGTTGAAAGACTTAGGCAGAGCTACAAGACAAGAAGGAGAAATTAAAAGCATGCAAACTGGCAAAGAAGAAGTGAAACTTTCTCTATTTGCAGATGACCTGACCCTTTTCTAAGAAAATCCCAAACACTCAACAAGATAATTATTGTAATTCACTGAAAATATCAGCAAAGTGGTAGGGTACAAGATCATCATGCAAGAATCAGTTTGATTCCTTTATGCTAATAAAGAGGACTCTGAAAAGTAAATCATGGAAACAATATAATTTGCAATAGCCACCCTAAGTTAAAAAAATGTTTAGAAATAAATCTACAGAGAAACAAAAGACCCATACAAGAAAACCCTACAAAACACTACTATAAGAAACCAAAAGAGGCTCACAAAAATGGAAGAATATACCATGCTTGTGGGTAGGAAGACTTAACGTTGTGAAAATGTCAGCACTACTCAAAGCAATCTCTAGATTTCAACAACATTCTTTAAAGAGATGGGAAAACTAATCATCAACTTCATATGGAAAGGAATGTTGTTGTTGTTGTTGTTAAATGCCGTTGAGTAGATTCCGACCCATAGTGACCCTGTATAGGGTTTCCAAGGAGCTGCTGGTGAGCTTGAACCACTGACTTTGCAGTTCAAACAGCTTTGCAGTCTGGTGTATTAATTCACAGTGCCATACCGGACTCCATGGAAAGGAATGAGACCCCAGATCAACAAAACATTACTTTAGAAGAACAAACTTGGAAGCCTCTCACCTCCCAATCTCAAGACCTACTACCCAGTCACAGTAATCAAAACAGCCTGGCACTAGTACAATGAATGACACAAAGATCAGTGGAGAAGAATTGAGAACCCAGAAGTGAATCCATCCACCTCTGGACAGCTGCTATTTGACAATGACTTGAAACATATTAAATGGGGGAGGAGATAGTCTCTTCAGCAAATGGTTCTGGCAAAACTCAAAATCCATTTACAGAAGAATGAAACAAGACCCACATCTCACACCATATACAAAAACAAACTCAATATGGATTAAAGACCTAAATGTAAAACTTAGAACTATGAAGATTATCAATGAAAAAATAAGAACAAACTTAGGTGCTCTCATTTATAGCATAAATATAGCACATAACTTAAAACACACATACAGTGGAAGACAAACCAGTTGGCTGGGACCTCCTAAAACGAGAAACTTATGTGCATCAAAGATTTGACATAAGGAGTAAAGAAAATCCACATACTGGAGGAAAAACATTTGTTAATAACATATCAGACAAAGGATTACTGCCTAAATTTTATAGAACCCTTAATCGCCTCAATAAGAAGACAAATAATCCAATTGTAAAAATGGGCTGAGGACACGAACAGACATTTCACCAAAGTAGACATTTAGGAAGACAACAAACATAAAGAAATGCTCATGATTACCAGCTGTTAGAGAGATCCAAATACAAAACACCAAGGAACTATCATCTTACCCCCGTGTTAAGAGCAAGATCCCTCCAAACAGAATACCACAAATGATGAAGAAGTTGTGGAGAATATGGGATTCTCCTACACTGCTGTGGAACTGTAAAATGGTGCAACAGCTGTGGGAAATGGTATGACACTTTCTCAGAAGGTTGGAAATAGAAATACAATACGACCCAGCAATTGCTCTACTTGGTATATATCCTCTAGAAATAATTACCATAACATGAATATATAAGCACACCCATGTTCTTTGAAGCATTATTCACAATAGCAAAAAGATGGAGGCAGTCTAGATCCCCATCAGTACAGGAATGGTTGAACAAATTTCAGCACATACTCATAGTGGAATAATACTATGCAATACTGAACAATAATGATGAATATGCAAAACACTGTATAATACTGAGGAACCTGAAGGACATTTTGCTGAGTGAAATTAGTCAATCACACAGGGACAGATATTGTATAAGGTTTTCATTCTATAATAAATTTTTGATGGTTACCAGGGATGGGAGGGAAGGGAGAATTATTTAGTGGGTAGAGCGCAGATACATGCTAACTCTGGTGATGGGGAAGGCAGTTAAAAAGAAAAAGAAGGAAAAGAGAAGAAGGAATGGGAAAATAAAGGAAATTGCCTTTGTTGTTGTTGTTGTTTTCATGTACTTTAAGGGGAACAATATGTATTTATTTTCTCATAAAAAAAGATTATACAATATTTTCATTTAAAACATGAAGGTCAGGTTACTATGGCAGTATCTTCTGTTTTATTATGACGTGTTTAATACAGTAAAGTCTGGCCTCTTATTTCATCTCAATAATTTTATTGTCTCTAATAACATGATCTCTATGATGGTGAATTATGATATTCAGAAATGTTTTAAGGGAAATCATGAATAAACATCAGCAGAAACAACAGAGAAGCAGAGACTCACATGGGTTCCACATATTGGACTTATCAAACCCAGATATTAAAATAAATAGTAAGAGACCAAGACTCTGAAACATAATCATTTGGGGGTTCCTTAGGTTAAACTGCTGAAGCAGAAGTCCCACCAGTGATGTATTCCCTTTACCTTGTCCAGGGCCTCATGGGAAAATAAAACTGAACAAAACAAAATTAGGAAAAGTATGCCATACTCATGGAGAGAAAGACTTAAAATTGGGGAAATGTCAGCACTACCCAAGCAATCTGTAGATATAATGTCATCTCAATCCAGGGTCCAACAACATTCTTCAAAGAGATAGAAAAACTATTTACCAACTTCATAGTAAAAGGAAAGAAACCCCAATTAAAGAAGAACAAAGTAGGATGCCTCTCATTTCCCCATCTCAAAACCTCCAATACAAACACAGTAGTTAAAATAGCCTGGTACTAGTACAATGAATGACACATTGATCAATGGAGAAGAATTGAGAACCCAGAAGTGAATCCATCCACCTCTGGACAACTA
>NW_006408560.1:17822696-17834805 GCF_000296735.1 Chrysochloris asiatica
TGTAATTGTTTTTTTCCATCTCTTTGAAGAATGTTGTTGGAATCTGGATTGGGATTGCATTATATGTGTAAATTGCTTTGGGCAGTATTGACATTTTCAAAATGTTAATTAAGTCTTCCTATCCAGGAGCATGGTACATTCTTCCATTTTGTTTCTTGTAATAGTTTTTTTTGTAAATGGTAATGCTTTCCTAATGTCCTTTTCAGCGCTGGCGTTATTAGTATAGAGGAATCCAACTGATTTTTGTATGTTGATCTTATGTTCTGCCACTTTGCTGAATCTTCCAGTGAGCTCTAGTAGCTTTTTTACTGAGTGTTTGGGGTCTATGTATAGGACCATATCATCTGTAAATAGAGAGAATTTTACTTTCTCTTTGCCAATTTGGATGCCTTTAATTTCCCTGTCTTGCCATATAGCTCTTGCTAAGACTTCAAGCACAATATTGAATAGGAGTGGTGACAAGGGCATCCTTGTCTGATTCCTGTTCACAGAGGGAAGGCTTTCAGTTTCTGTCCATTGAGAGCGATATGGGCTGTTGGTTTTGAACATATGCTCTTAAATATGTTGAGGAATTTCCCTTCAATTTCTACTTTGTTGAGGGTTTTTATCAGGAATGGATGTTGGATTTTGTCAAATACCTTTTCTGCATCCATCAATATGATCATGTGGTTCTTTTCCTTTTTCTTATTTGTATGGTGGATTACTTTGATCGTTTTTCTAACGTTAAACCATTCTTGCATCCCTGATATGAATCCCACTTGATCATGATGTATTATATTTTTGATGTACTGCTCGGTTCTGTTGGCTAGGATTTTGTTGAGAATTTTTGCATTGATGTTCATGAGGGATATTGGTCTATAATTTTCTTTCTTGGTGACATCCTTCCCTGGTTTTGGTATGAAGGTTATGCTTGCTTTATAAAATGTATTAGGGAGTTTTCCATTCTCCTCTATATTCTGGAATAATTTGAGTAAAATTGGTGACAGCTTTTCCCTGAATGCTTGGTAGAAATCACCAGAGAAGATTTCTGGGCCTGGACTTCTTTTGGTTGGGAGTTTTTTGATGACCTGATTAATTACTTCTTTTGCAATGGATCTTTCAGGTGTTCTGCTTCACTCTGTGTAAGTTTAGGTAGGTCGTGTTTTTCTTAAAATGTATCCATCTCTTCTAAGTTTTCGAATTTGTTAGAGCACAACTTTTCATAGTATTCTCTTATTATCCCTTTGATTTCCTTTTGTTCTGTTGTGTTTCTAATGCGTGTTATTCATATCTTCTCCCTCTTTTCTTTTGTTAGGTTTGCCAATGGTCTGTCAATTTTGTTAATCCTTTAAGCGAACCAGCTTCTTGTCCTGTTGATTCTTTCTATAGTTTTTCTGTTTTCTATCTCATTTTTTCTGCTCTAATTTTTATTATTTCTTTTCTTTTGGTGGCTGTAGGTTCCCTCTGTTGGTCTATTTATAATTGTTGTAGATGCAGGGTTAATGTGTTAATTTTGGTTCTTTCTTCTTTTTGGATGTGTGCATTTATTGCAATAAAGTGTGCTCTCAGCACTACTTTCTCCGTGTCCCAAAGATTTTGTTATGTTGTGTTTTCGTTCTCATTTGTTTCTAGGAATTTTGTGAGTTCATGTTTTATGTCTTCAACTACCCAGTCACTTTTCAGCAAGGTGTTATTCAGTTTCCATGTATTTGACTTTATTTCCTTGGTCTTCCTATTGTTGATTTTGATTTCTAATTTGATAGCATTGTGGTCTGAGAGGACGCTTTGCAGTATTTTGCTATTTTTAAGTTATGGAGGTTTGTTTTGTGGCTTAATACATGGTCTGTTCTGGAGAATGTTCCATGTACCATTGACTCTTGATCATATGCTATCTTTTGAAAATTTGAAGATTGACTACTTCTTTCTGGTACAGTGACTCTGTGTATTCTTTCCATCTTTTTTTGATGCTTTCTTCATCATTTATAATTTTGCCATTGGATTACTTCAGGAATGTAAATCAAGTCTTGAATTTTTCACCAGTTTGTTCAACTTTAGAAAAGTTGAGCGAGCTTGTCCCCTTGATTTACTAATTCCAGATTTTGCACATTTCATTATAATATTTGACTTTATCTTCTCAAACTGCCTTTTGAGATGTTCTCTTCAGTTCTTTTATATACTCATTTCTTCCATTTGCTTTAACATACCTACTGGGGAGAGCAAGTTTCAGAGTATCTTCTGACATCCATTTTGGTTTCTTATTTTTCTTGCTTGGCTTCTTAATGACCTTTTGCTTTCTTCCTTTATGATGTTCTTGATGTCACCCCACAACTCTTATGGTCTTGGATCATAGGGTCTAAGGTATCATATTTGTTCTTGAGAAGATTTATAAATTCAGGTAGGATGTATTCAATGTCATATTTTGACTCTTGTGGGCTAGTTTTAATTTTCTTCTCAGCTTCAGCCTGAACTCGCATATGAGTGCTTGATGGTCTGTTCTACACTCTGCCCCTGGCCTTGTTTTGGATATTAATATTAAGCTTTTCCATGGTCTCTTTCCACAGATGTAGTCAATTTGATTTCTGTGTATTCCACCTGTTGAATTCCATGTGTCTTTCATGTTGTTTTTAAAAAAGTGTTTTCAATGAATAAGTCACTGGTATAAAGAATTCTATCATGTGATCTTCAGCATCATTTCTATCATCAAGGCCATATTTTCCAACTACTGATCCTTCCTCTTTGTTTCTAACCTTTTCATTGCAATCACCAGTACTTATTAATACATCTTGATTGCATGTTTGATCAATTTCAGATGAAAGAAGTTGGTGAAACTTTTTAAATTTCATCATCAATGACTTTAGTGATTGGTGCATAAAGTCAAATAAGAGTTGTATCAACTGGTCTTCCTTATAGGCATATAGATATTATCCTATATAGACAGCATTATACTTAAAGATAGATCTTGCAATGTTCTTTCTGATGATGGATACTACAGAATTCTTTAATTTGTCCTTCCTGTCATAGTGAACCATGTGATTGTCAGATTCAAAATGGCCAATACCAGTCCATTTCAGCTCACTAATGCCTTTGGTATGGATTGCATCTCAATGTAAAGAAAACAAAAATCCTTACCACTGGGCCAATAAACAACATTCTTATCAATGGAGAAAGTATTGAAGTTGTCAAGGACTTCATTCTTTTAGGATCAGCTATCAACACTCACGGAAGCAGCAGTCAAGAAATCAAATGATGTATTGCATTAGACAAATCTGTTGCACAAGACCTTTTAAAAGTATTGAAGAGCAAAGATGTCAGCTTAAAGACTAAGGTTCGCCTGACCCAAGCCATGGTATTTTCAATAACATCATATGCATGTGAAAGCTGGACAGTAAATAAGGAAGACTGGAGAAGAATTGATGCTTTTGAGTTATGGTGTTGGAGGAGAATAATGAAAGTTCCATGGGTTGCCAAAAGAACCAACAGATCTGTATTGGAAGAAATGCAGTCAGAGTGCTCCATGGAGGCCAGGATGGCCAAACTTTGTCTCTCAGACTTCAAGCATATTGTCAGGAAGGACCAGTCTTTGGAGAAGGATATCCTGTTTGGTAGGGAAGTGGGTCAGAGGAAAAGAGGAAGACCCCCCAGCAAAATGGATTGTCAAAGTGGCAGCATCAATGGGCTCAAGCATGGCAACAATAGTGAGGTTAGCCCAGGATTGGGTAGTGTTTCGTTCTGCTGTGCATAAGGTTGCTATGAGTTGGTACTGATTCAATGGCACCTAACAACAACAACAAAGCCTAGAATATCGGTGTTTATGCATTCAATTTCATTTTTAAGAACTTTCCATTTTCCTAGATTCATACGCAATACATTCTATGTTATAATTACTAATGATGTTGTGTACCATCAGCTAATGAACATTCCAAAAGTTTTACTCCATTCTTATCATCATGGTCAACTCTACTTTGAGAAGGCAGCTCTTCCTCAGTGCCCTTCAACCTGAGAGGCTAATCTTCCAGCACAGTATCTGAAAATATTCTGGTGCTATTCATCACATATTAATATTCAATATTCTGGTTCAAATAGTGTTACCTTCCTATTCATAAGGTTTTCAGTGGCAAAACATTCGGAAACAGCCTCTCTTTTATCCAAGTCTGTCTTCGTCTAGAAGTTCAGCTGAAACCTGTTCACCATGTGTGACCCTGCTGGCATTCAAAATATTGGTGGCATAACTTCTAGCATCATAGCAACATGCAAGCCACCACAGAGCAACAAACTGACAGACAATTGGTGGCCCTACTCACAGAAACCCTGAATAGGGTTTCTGAGGCTGTAAATCTTTGTGGGAGCAGAGTGCCATGTCTTTCTCCCATGGATCAGTTTTGGGTTTGAATTGTTGACCTGTGATTCACATTCCAGTGCTTACCCTACAAAGCCACAGTCTCTCCATTATCCAGTTATAGTTCTTGTTATGTGCCGTGGAGTCAGTTCCAACTCATAGCAACCCTGTAGAGAGATGAATTAAACTTCAGTGAGATATCATCTTATTTCAGTATTAACAGCAAAGTTTATATATATAAAAAAGAAAACATTAAAGTAGAGCATGTTGAGAGACAGTGACTCTCTTACATGGCTGCTGCAATTGCAAAATGGTATAATGACTGTGGAAAATATTATGGCCAATACCAGTCCATTTCAGCTCACCAATGCCTAGGATATCAATTTTTATGTTTTCCATTTCATTTTTTTACAGTTTTCAATTTTTGTAGACTGATACTACAAATGGAATCCCGGTGTGGCACTGCAGGATAAACACTTGACCACATGGTTAGTTTGAACTGCAATGTCAGTGGTTCAAATTCATCAGTTGCTACTTTGAAACTCTATACATGGTTGCTATGGGTTGGAATTGATTCTATGGAATTTAACAACATACTGCAAACATTCTAGGCTCTGATTATTAATGGATATTTGCAGGTGTCCTGGATAAAGCAGGAGAAAATGTGAAACAAAATTAAAAATCATAAATGTTTTCATCTTCCAACACTATATTTGACAGGGTTCTGTTGTTATTCATAAGGCTTTCCATGGTTAACCACTCAGAAGTGGTCTGCCTCTCCTTCCTCTTCTGGAAGTTCTTATGAAACCTCTGTACTGTGAGTGACCCTGTTGATATTTAAAAACACTGGTATCATAGCTACCATAGCCAAGTACACAAGCCACCACAGTATAACAAACTGACAGATTAGTAGTGCTGTAGTAGAGCATACAGATGGGAGAAGTACAAAAACTTCTTTAACAAAACTTCTAAAATACCATGAAGGAATAAGCTACTGGGCCAGGGTTCTCAGGACCAGAATATTGAGGGACACCATTGTCAATTGGCATATCATAGTTCACAAAGACAAAGTTCTACCTCCTACTTTGGTGAGTAGCGTCTGGTGTCTTTAAAGCTCATGAGAAGTTATCTAAGGTGCAATTTTGGTTTCTCCCTGTGCAGTGGAAAGAAGTCTGATGAAAATTGAAGACTCTTGGGAACAATTACTCCAATGAAATTGTGAAACAACCCTGAGCCCAGAAAACTGGCTGGTGCCCAGCTACGACAAACAACTATTCTGAAATGGACCATATTTGAAGTTACTATATACGGAGGAAGACATGTGGAAGAAAATTCAAAGTTATTAAATAGACCTGGCTTACTAGTAAGAAAGATACTGGAGGAACCATGAGACTATGGCCCTTGACAACCTTTCAAGTAGGGAACAGAACTTACCCTGTGACTCAAATTTCAATCAAGTAGCAGATAAATACATGAGGGACAACAACACTAGTAAGGTATACATACTATAGAATGGTCAACCATTTAAGATAAAACTATCACAATTTACCTAAAGACAAAGTTCAGAAGGGTTGGGAAAGAGGAAGGAATTGAGGCAAGATAATTACAGGAAAAAATTTGGATGGGTGATATTGCGTTGGGGAGATTACAATAATTGAGATGAAATATGTGATTTGTTTTATGTAAAATTGATGCTGTGCTCTGTAAACATTCACTCATTCACAACAAAAAGTGTTAAACAAACAAAACAATCATTTATTATTTAAAAAATAAGGAAAGGATGTATGTAGAACTGATCTCTAACATATCTGAAACTTATCTGGGTTCATGCTTCTAATCCTTTGATTAAAACCTGTTCTTACTGCCATGAAGAATTCTTCATAGCTCATGGTGGTAATCATTGGGCTCTTTTTCCCACACTTTAAATCATCTTCTCTTTTCCAGAATAGTCAATATTCGCAGATGAGTCATTATCTTACAAGAAGCATGCTTCTTCCGTGTAAGAAGGTTATAAGTCCATTGGTCTCTTCATTTTTACTGTCTCTGTCTTCTTTAACACAAATTAGTATAATCTTTTTATTTTTTTTAATGTTTTGTGAATTATGTGATAGTTTACACGGGAGAACATTAGCTTTACATTCATCCTATCGTATATCGTTTCATTGCCATGGTTACAATTCCTTCAATGCATCATCAACCAACCAAAGGGTATACCCAGAGAGCCTGCTTCCCGGTTGTCAGCCTCCATCTCTGGAATCACTGCTTCTCTGGGTAGGGTCCCGCTCTCTGCTCTTCTTCCTTGATTTTCCAGGGACTTCCGCTCCTATACTGCAAAGTCAATCACTCCCTTCCTTTTGCTATAAAACATCTACCTTTACATTTCCAACTCTCACAGTCAGTCCCGATAATAATTATTCACCGTTGTATCACAAGAGACCTATCAGCATCTCCTTTCATCAGTCCAGCCTAGACAGATTGGACACTACTCAGTGGAGATTCTACCTTCCTCTTCGCCCTCTGATTCTAGGCTCCCTCTTGAAAGCTTGTAAGCTAGTCATTTCTTGCCTTTGTAGCCACACGCACACCCCATTTTGGGTAGCCAGTGTCTAAGTTGCCCATCTCTGTCTACTCTGTGTATGGAGGGGGTGGGAACGAGTCTCACTGTAAAGATTTGTTCCCTATTTTGAGCTACTGCATCCATAGGTGTAGGTCAAGTTCATCAAATTGTAGTGGATTACTCTTTTTTTTCTCTTCTTTCTTCTTCTAGTGGAGCTCTGATCACCAAGCCATTGAAGCCAGGTCAAGTGGGTATTATCTGTAAGTGTGAGTGTTCTTATGTATATGCCCTCTCTTCTTATCAGCTGGACACCTCTGTGCCTATATCACTGACTCTGGGCCCAAGACTCCCGAGGTCTTGCCCCACTACTGGCCAACTAGGTCTCCACCCGGGTTCACAGGAGTCTATTGAACATTGTAGGGCTTAGCTTGCAGCTTCATTGCTGTTTTTCCCTCACTTCCCCTTATTAATGACGAGCATGGTCACCAATCAGAGTGTGTATTTCCTTGAGTCTTAGTCTTAGAGGGGGTTTGCCCTGAGGGGACCCGACCACTTGGCTTGATGTTTCCTGGGTGAGCAACTTGTTTGTTCATGTAGTAATCAGTCAGAATGCCTTTATTGTTTTGTATTTTCCCTGTTGGTCTTTCTTTCAAGAGGAATCTTCTGTTCTTCTAGTAGCTCCAGGCTGGTCTGCTTGTCCTTTCAAGTGGAAATTTTCCACCTCAGAAGATTCTGGACGGGGTTCAGGATTCCACTTATGGTCTTATACCACATTTAGGTCTTTAATCTGTGTTATGGCTCATATTTCTTGTGGGTAGATACCAAGTAGAGGAATTGTTGGCTCATAAGGTATTTCTGTTTCCAACCTTCTGAGGAAGCGCCATATTGCTTTCCAGAGAGATTGGACCATTTTGGAATCCCACCAGCAATGCAGAAGTGTCCCAGTCTCTCCACATACCCACCAGCATTTATTGTCCTCTACTTTTTTTTATCTTTGCTATTATTTCTGGTGTGAGATGATATCTCATTGTTGTTTTGATTTACACCTTTCTAATGGCTAGTGATCGTGAATATTTCTTCATATGTTTGTTGGCTGCCTGGATCTCCTCATTGTTGAAGTGTCTGTTCATGCCCTGTGCCCATTGTTTAATTGGGTTTTTCTTTTTCTTGTAGAGGTGTTGTAGTTTCCTATGTATTTTAGAATTGAGTCCCTTGTCTGATGTGTTGTTGCAAAATATTTTTTTCCATTCTGTGGGTTCCCTTTTCACTCTTCTGGTGAAGTCTTTTAATGCACATAAGTTATTAATTTTTAATATGTCCCAATCATCTATTCTGTCCACTTTTGTTTGTGTAGTTTTCAAAATGTTTTGTAGTCTGTGTTTTCCCTGAATTAGTGCCCTCCCATTTGTCCCTATTTTATCATTGAAGGCCTACATAATTCTGGGATTCACATTTAGGTCTTTAATCCATGCTGAGTTGAGTTTGATTGATAGATATATTCATTAACTGAATACCTATGTATTAAGCTAATATTGTATTCCAGAAACAAACATGTTCCATATTTGTCTGAAAGATATACTGCAAATTCTTCATGAGAGCTTAAATTAGAAATCATTTGGTTTGTGGAAGATTAGTCTATAGCAGGAATCATAGACTCATTTTGAGTTTTGACATAAATTCAAACTTCATTTGAATTCTTTATGTTACTTCAACATTGTGGCCATACATAGATAAGTTCATGGGAAGTGCAAAGATGGGATTTTGTTCTTAGGAAGAATGTCATTATAAGTAGATTATGCAGAAAGGTGGTTGCACAAAGAACTAGGGAATTTGCCTGGACATAACCTCATACAGAGAGTATTAACCTGGGTATATCCTAAGTGATGTATTTATCAAAAATAGCTAATGCTGTAACATTTTTAGAGCTGCAATTATTTAAAAATAACAAGTGACAGTTCTTTCCCCATTTCCATAATTCCTCCTGTGACAGCGATAAATTGACTTTAAGTAGTTATCATTTTGTAATGATTTTCTTTGTCCTTTATCACATATAATGAACAACATGACAGTATTGGTGGATTCCATTGGCCTCTGTAATAAGAACATGCTGACAGTTTCCTTCATCCAGATGATTATCTTTGTTTTTGTCTTTGTCCTGTTCAAGGTTTAGTAAAGGGGTCTCTATAGAATATTTTCCACCACTTGTATGTCTGTCATACTGTGGTGGCTTGCATGTTGTTTTTTAAATGTTTTATTGTGAATTATGTGATAGTTTACATGGGAGAACATTAGTTCTATATTCATTCTATTGTGTATTGTTTCATTACCATGGTTACAATTCCCTCCATGCATCATTAAACAACCAAAGGGTATACCCTGCAATCTAGCCCCCACATCCCCCCCAGTCTTCTGCACACAATCCCTCTCCCGCTCTGGATCTAATGTCCCCAGTTGCTCCATCTCTCCATGTCATCATCTCTGCCTCCCTCTTAGGCATCACTGCTTCTCTGGGTAGGGGCCCACTCTCCGCTCTTCTCCCTTGATGGTCCTAGGGACCTCCGCTCCTAGACTGAAAAGTTAATCACTCCCCTCCTTGCTATAAAACGTCTACCTTTACATTTCCAACCCTCACAATCAGTCCTGATAACAATTATTCACTATTGTATCACAAGAGACCCACCCACATTTCATTTCATCAGCCCCACCTAGACAGATTGGATACTACTCACTGGAGATTCTACCTTCCTCCAGGCCCTCTGGATCTAGGTTCCTTCTTGAAAGCTTGTAAGCCAGTCACTTCTTGCCTTTGTGCCCCTCCTCCCCCCCATTTTGGTTAGCCAATGTCCATGTTGCCCATCCCTGTCTACTCTGTGCGTGGAGTGGGTGGGAATGATTCTTGCTGTAAGGATTTGTTCCTTCTTTTGAGCTACTGCTTCCATAGGTGTAGATCAAGTTCATCAAATTGTATTAGAATACTTTTTTCTTTTTTTCTTTCTTCTTCTGGTTGAGCTCTGATCATTCAGTCTTTGAAGCCAAGTCAAGTAGGTATTATCTGCAAGTGTGGGTGTTCTTATGCATATGCCCTCTCTTCTTATCAGTTGGACGCTTCACTTTCCACTCTAGTCCTCTGTGGCTATGTCACTGACTCTGCGCCCAAGAGTCCCCATGTCTTGCCACACTGCTGGCCAACCAGATCTTCACCCAGGTTCACAGAAGTCTATTGAACATTGTAGGGCTTAGCTTGCTGCTTCATTGTTGTTTTTCCCTCACTTCCCCTTATCGGTGACAAGCGTGGTCACCAATCAGAGCATGTATTCCCAGTGAGTCTTAGTCTTGAAAGGGGGTTTTGCATGTTGTTTTGATACTGGATGGTATGCCACTAACATTTTAAGTACCAACAGGATCTGCGGGAAGTGCTTAACTCTAGTTGCTTGGCATGGCCGCAGAGGGGGGAGAGACATTATGCACAGCAAATGACTCTCAAAAACTAGTCCCTATCTTCCCTTCAAGTTAACTCTGAATTTACTTGTAAAAATATATTATATGGTCACATTCACAGCCTTTCACTATGAGTTCTACAAACCTTAGGAAAAACTGGCTTAGCAACAATTGCTTTCAGCTTCGGTGGATTGAATACAAACAGAATTGTGTAAATTACTCCTTTTCATAGAAAACCTAAGTAACTGCATTTGTGAGGCCACAAAGGCAGATAACAAATTAGAGCCAAGCTGACCTATCCCCATAGACCTCACCACAATCAGTCACTAGCTAGAATTCACAAACCCCTACATACTGGCACCTGTATAAACAAGCAGGCAATAATGAACTTAAGTGAAGGATAGTTTTGACTTGATAGTCTACACTTCTTGCAGCAAGTAGCCAGGTTGGGCTTTATGCCACATAGCTTCCAAGTGATTTAATGAATACCTTTATTATGAAAATAATAGTACATTATGTAGGATAGAAAGTTGATAATCTTTTAGTGGAAACAAGAAGAAACAGTTTATTCACATACTGGGAAAAGAGATGAAGGTCAGTCTGAACATCACAGAAGTATTTTTGTCAAGGTTGTCTAATGACCTGGTGCAAGAATGTTGTGAATAACTGTGTACTAACTCAAGAAATGATAAAAGTGTCAATTCATGTACTGTATAGTTTTAAGTATAAAAATAAAGACTTGCTGAGCTGGGCCGGCAACAGCAGCATAGAGAATAGAGCAGGAGTAGAAGCAGAAAGCAGCAGCAGAAGGCAGAAGGCAGAGCAACAAGCTGGACAGCACAGCAAGCTGACTGAGAAAGCCTTTCGATTGCATTCATTCATTCATTCATTCATTTCTTCACTGCCGACTCCATGTCTCTTCTCGTGTCCCACGACCCCCAGCGGAGAGCCAGTCTCCTCACAAGGATCAAACATGTGGTGCTGTAGGTTAATCACTGGACTGCAAACTGTAAGACTGGAGCTCAAACCCGCCAGCCACTCCTATACAGGAAAACACTCTACAGGTTCATTATGAACCATAACTGACTTGGTAGCACTTAACAACACAATAACAATGAGGTCAACCATGATGGATAGATTAAAACACACTAAGAAGGACAGGCAGACCACTTCTGAATGGTTAACCACAAAACCTTATGAATATCAGCAGAATAGTGTCATATATAGTGCCAAAAGATGAAAACCTTCTGAATAGCAGTGGAACATTGCCAGATATATTGCCAGAAGATGTGCTGCTCAGGTCAGAAAGAGCTCAAAATATTATTGGGGAAGAGCTGCCTCCTCAAATTAGAGTTGACCAGGATAAATTGAATGGAGTAAAGTTTTCAGTACCTTCTTTTGCTGATGAAGCATTGTGGGAGTTCCTGCTTTCCGTGGGAGTCATGGGACACGAGCGAATATGTGGAAACGTCGGGTGAAGAAATGAATGAATACAATCGAAAGGCTTTTCAACTTGTTGTGCTGTCTGGCTATGCTCTCCAGCTTCTGCCCCTGCTTCTGCTTTCTGCTCTTTGCTGTCTGCCCTCTGCTTTCTGCTGTCTGCCCTCTGCTCTCTGCCCTCTCTCTGCCTTCTGCTTCTTCCTTCCTCTTTCTACCTCCCTCCTTCTCCCTTCTGCTTCTATCTCCTCTGCTTTCTACTTTTTTCTCCATTCTCTGCCAACCCAGTCCAGCAAGTCTTTATTTTTTATACTTAAAATTATACAGTACATGCATTGACACTTTGATCTTTTCTTGAATTA
>NW_006408560.1:17836525-17837694 GCF_000296735.1 Chrysochloris asiatica
AAAAGGTCATTCAGAAGGCAAGCATGAAAGAAAAGACCAAAATGAATGTCAGAAGATACTCTGAAACTTGCTAGGCAGCATAGATATGCTAAAGAAAATGGAAGGAATGAGGAGGTAAAAGAGCTGAACAGAAAATTTCAACAAAGACAAAGTCAGGCATTACAAGTAAATTTGAAAAACCCAGAGTTAGAAAACCAAAAAGGAACAACATGCTTAGCATATCTCAAGTTGAAAGAACTGAAGAAAAATATTCAAACCTTGGGTTTCAATATTGAAGGACCCTATGGGAAAATATTGGATGGTACAGAAAGCATCAAAAGAAGATGGAAGGAATCAACAGTTACTGCACCAAATACAAATGCTCAACCATTTCAAGGGATAGCATATGATCAAGGACCAATGGTACTGAAGGAAGAAGTCCAAGATGCACTGAAGGCATTAGCAAACAGAAAGACTTCAGGAATTGATGGAATACAAACTGAAATCTTTCAACAAACTGATGCAGTATTGGAGGCTTTCACTTGTCTATGCCAAGAATTTTGAAAGAAAGCTATCTGACTAACTGATTAGAAGAGATCCATATTTGTGCCCATTCCAAAGAGAGGTGGTCCAATGCAATACAGAAACCATTAAATGATGATATCATTAATATCATATGCATGTAAAATTCCTCTGAAGAGAATTTAAAAATGATTGCAACAGTATATTGACATAGAGCTGCCAGAAATTCAAACTGGAATCAGAAAAAGATTTTGAACAAGGGAGAACATGGCTAAAGTCAGATTGATCTTGGCTGAAAGCAGAGAATACTAGAAAGATGTTTACTTATGCTTTATTGACTATGAAAAGACTTATGTTATGAATATGTAGGTCATAACAAACTATGGAACAAAAACATTGTGAAGAATGGGTATTCTAGAACACTTCAATGTGCTCATGACAAACCTATAGAAAGATCAAGAGTCAGTTCAGGCAAGGTGTGCATGAGGTTTGTGTCCTTTCACCATACTTATACACACAACACAATCTGTATGCTGAGATTATTTGAGAAACTGGATTATGTGAAGAAAAATGTAGCACCACGCTTGGAGGAAGACTCATTAACAGTATGCGATATGTAGATGATACAGCCTTGCTTGCTGAAAGTGAAGAGGATTTAAAATACTTGC
>NW_006408560.1:17839105-17851023 GCF_000296735.1 Chrysochloris asiatica
CTTCATAAGTAAATATTTTAAGTCCTCTTCACTTTCAGCAAGCAAGGTTGTGTCATCTGCATATCTCAGGTTGTTAATGAGTCTTCCTCCAATCCTGATGCCTTGTTTTTCTTCTTATAACCCAGCTTCTGGGATGATTTGCTCAGCATACAGGTTAAATAAGTATGGTGAAAGAATATAACCCTGTTGTACACCTTTTAAAAATTTAAACCATTAAATGATCCTATGTTCTGTTCAAACAACTGCCTTTTGGTCCATGAACAGATTCCTCTTGAGCACAATTAAGTGTTCCAGAATACTCATACTCTGAAATGTTGTCCATAGCTTGTCATGATCCACACAATTGAAAGCCTGGTTTCCAAGGAACAGCTGGTAAGTTTGAGCTGCCAACCTTGTTGTTCAAAACAATCTTGCAATCTAGAGCTGTATACCACAAGGAATCCAACCACAACCTAGAACATTTAAAAATCTGGGGTCTTTTCCCCTAGCACATGTCTAAAATTCAAATATTCTTTCCTCCATTCTTCATATCTTTTTTCTTCCCTTATATCTTTCAGAAATAGGTATGTGAAATGTCTAATAAACATTCTTGTCTAAAAAAAGTCAAAAAAATCTTCTTTTCTAACCAAACATAATAATTGAGAAATATCAGGAAGAAAAACCCAAAGGAAGTGTTTGTCATTGATATATATATATATATATATATATATATATATATATATATATATATATATATATATATATATATATTTAAAAAAATAAATGATTCCAAGAAAATCTTCACTTATCTAATCAATCTCCAGAGAATATCTAAGAGGAAGGCAATTAATTTCCATGGTGTATTATAAAGGGCCTTCTTTTTGGCCAACTTATTCCCATAGTGTATTACCATGGTTCTACTTGCTAATTGGGGGAAATAATGGACAAGCCTTGGGCACAATGTGACTTGGTTCCCTATGGAGGTGAGTAAAGGAGCTCTGATGACACAGTGGTTAGAGAGTTTGGTTCCTAGTCAAAAAAGTCATTTGTTCAAACCCATCAGCCACTCTGCAGCAGAGAGGATGTGGCAGTCTGTTTTCATAGAGATTTGCAGCCTAGGAAATCCTTTGGGACAGTTCTACTTTGTCCTAAAGCATCACTATGATTCACTATTGACTTGATGGTAGTTTGTTTAGAGATGAGTATCTCAATTATCAACCAAGGTATAAGTTCATGGCTAATGTAAAAAGAAAAGATCACTGGAGATACTCCTGAGTCAATTACTAAACTATCCATGGAGAAAATGCACAGGTGAAATTGTTCTGTTGAGTAATGTGTAGGATTTTCTTATGTTGGTCCAGAAAGTTCCTGGAAAAGTGAAGACAATGCCTGGAAAATCATGCCGAGGGAAATAATTTGGGCAAATCTTACCAGAAAATCTTCACAGAAGTGTCTGAGAGTCAGAACATTTCTGACCACTGAACATTTCACACCACTGAACACCAGAACTCTGAATGGAAGGAAAGGAAATTTTTTCATTTTTACATGGGGATTTTGATTTATTTATTGAAAAGAAGCATGGCAGTTCAGTATCTTGTTTGTATACTAATTTTTGAAAAAAAAAAAAAAAGTTCAGTTTTCCTGTAACTTGGTGATTTGTTTATCCCTAAATACTTAGTAAAAAAATAGGAAATGTAAACAAATGACTGAAAGGATAGCTAAGTGGATGAAAATATAAAGGCCAAGAAAAATGGAAGACCACAGGATAAACTCTGATTTTTCATCAGCGAGAACACAGTATAATTTTAGAAGGAAATGAAATGAAGCTCTACAGAGTACATAGAATATATGGGGAAAAGTGTTTTGACAAGAGATTCAGGTGGTGAATCGGGAACTAGGCTTTAATAAAATGAACTAATTAGAATCATTATTAGTTCACAGACTTGTTATCGCTTATATCTCCTTTATTTATGCAAAGTAGAATAAGGTATGGCCTTCACCTTTGAAATTCACAAGTCTATTGGAAAGACAGACAGGAAAAAAATTGGATATACATGTAGAGTATTTTGATTAAAACACATGAAACAAGCTTTATTAACATTGAGAAGAGAACCAAAAACTCTTTCTAGACAAGTAGAGAAAGTTCAGCAGCAAGCTCTTTCTAGAAAGTTGAACAATTTGTGACTTCAAAAAATGTGAAGAATGAGTTGGTCACAGAAAGGGTATTGGAGTCTAAGATTGCTGTCTGTTTCTATCTGTCTATCTCTCTTATTTTGCAACATAAAGGTATATTTAGGGAACTGAGGTATTTCTGTGAAATTTTTGATGGGAGTTAGAGGATAAGGTTGTGGATGTAGGTGAGAAAGAAGCATCAGTTGCCTTATCACATATATTAAGAATTGATTGTATCCTATTGATGATGAAGAGTCATAGAGAAGGAAAATGGATAATCAGTTCACAATTTCCATGTATTATATTTTGCTTTCTTTTTCTCCCTTACTCATTTCCCCAAGATTTCCTATAAATCTGCAATACCCTTACATCTAATCTTGTGACTTCATCTTCAATTTCCAAATATTTCATACAGCATCCTATATTGTGTTGAATGGAGTTAAAATTTTCCATTGTGAATTTTACTTTCATGATTTAGCTCCCAAGAATGGTTCCATAGATGATTTGAAAAGGTAGATGAGTGATGGAATGAGGTAGTCATTGGGTAATGTTGCTTTTTCTTCCTTTCAGGGAACTACACTACTTTTGCATATCAAGTCACTGTTAAATCTGGGGATGGTCCTATAAGAGAGAGGATCAGGAAAGCAGAGAGGTAAAGAAATGAGTCAGTAAAGAGGAGATGTAAACAAATTATGTCTCAGGAAGTATGCTGGGGGAGGGGGGCGGGTGATGGGAAGAAGTGGGGTTGTCCTAGTAAAACACCATGCTGGGCATTCCTTATTTATCAAGTTTTTAGATAAAGCAATTTAAAATAGAAATAAGAAGAAATGTTATTGATTCTATTTCTATTTCCATTCAGAAATGTTAAATCTTTCTCTAGGCAAGTATCTACTTAGGAATTCAAAGACAGATCTGGGGAACAAAATCTGTTCAGTATCAAAGACAGGTATATCATGGGTAGGATATTTGTTCAAATGTTCAATTAGAGAATGCTGAAGCAAAAATTATTCCTGCTATGCATTTAATTTAAGGGGAAACCCAATCTAGTATCTTATAAGAGTTTGTATAGTGGTCACTAAGCTAGTTCTAAGGAAATAACAATAGTTCCCAACCAAATTAATGTTATGAGTGACTGTAGGAAAATAGATTATATTATTATTCATGAAAGGAAACTCCATTGTTTATTTGTTGTTGTTGCAAAGTGCCTTCAAGTCAATTCCGACGCATAGCAACCCTGTGTAGATTTCCAAGAAGCAACTGGTGAGCTTGAACCACTGATCTTTGTAGTTCAACTGACTTTGCAGTCTGACGTATTAGCCCACAGCGCCACACGTGAAATAAAGACAGAAAAAAAATTGATATTTATCCAGACAGGGATGTATGTGAGTAAATAAAAAAATATTGCTAAAAAATCATAAAAACTTTCGTTAAATGAAAATCAAAATGAGACACTAATGTTTCTTGACCTATCCTCCATATGTCTATACCCTTCTGAAGGCAATGCTACCATCTCTCTAGCCCTTTCCCTTTCTACACTGTTAGATTTACACCACATCAAAATGACTATTTTAGCATCCTAAAGGGACTTAAATCATGTTCTATTAAATGTTCTTTGAGATTTTGGGAACCAAAAGATATCTGAAGGGATAGATCATGGCTTTAAGGTGAAAGGAGTAAGGCGTCCCAATGAAATTCTCATAGCACAGTCCTAGCTACTCTTGAAGAATGAGCAGCTGCTGTATCGTGATGGGGGGTGGAAATTCTCAATACAATTTTCCTGACCTTTTTTCCCACAAAATCAGTTTTCAATTTTCTTAAACGTCTTTGTGATATAAGTCTCTATGATTGTCTTGTGTACTCTGAGAACTTCTCTCAAGATTAATTCTCTAGAATTGAAAAATAATTCACCATAAATTTCTGAGTTGACATCTCTACCTTAAATTTCATTGACTCAGTAGATTCCTGGGGGGAAAAACTGTTTTGATTGGGCTGTTTTTCTTTTTAGGTTTTTATTGTGAATTGAGTGATCGTTTACATGGGAGAACATTGTTTTTACACTCAACATTTCATTCCAATAGTCTCCTCCGTGCATCATCATTCAACAGTATTTTTTTCTATTCCCTCAGTTTTTTTTGTGTGTGTATGTTGTTGTTGTTTTGAGGGGGGGATGTACACAAAAACATCCAGGAATATATAAATATTTAAACAACCAAAGGGCACATTCTGAAAGACTTCCTCCTGGCAACCAGCACCTGGCTGCCAGCACATATCCTTTCTCATTCCATTAGTCTAGAGTCCTCAGCTGCTCTATTTTTTTCTCCATGCCCTCATCTCTATCTCCATCTCTGGTGTTGCTGCTTCTCTGGATAGGGTCCCACATTCTGCTCATATTCTTCTCCCTTGATGGTCCAAGGGTCCTCTGTTCCTGGACTGTAACTCCCCTCTTTTTGTTACAAAACTTCTACCTTTACAGTTGTTACAGTAGCAATTAGTCATGATAAAAATTTCTCGCTATTGAATCTTAAGAATCTTATCCCCATCTCTTTTCACCAGACCTGACTAGATAAGATGAATACTATTCATTGGGGATTCTACCTTCCCCTGTACATTCTGAAACTAAACTCTGATTGGGCCATTGTTTTAGAAGGCATGTGAATGAGAGTAAGACAAGTGTATTGCTGAAGGAACTTGTTTTCAGTCATCCATTGATCTCAGAGACGTGTTTAAACAAGTTTTGTTTGGAATAATCCTGTGCATGTATGAACTGGTGTCTTACTAGCAATGCCTTAATATTAAAAGAAGGTGGAGGTAGGTCCTCAGACATTGGTTTTTTATTAAGTAAAAGCATAATCACTTTAAATAACAATATAGATAAATAGTATTTTAGGAATTAACCTATTAAAAACTGAGCAAAGACTGAAAGATGGGCCTTATGTTAGTTAATGTCTGTACACTTTAAGTGAACACTCATCACATTATTCATAGCTAAAATAATTAGCAGAAAAATGATACATACATTTAGAATGATTTATTTATTTATTTACAGTCCCTCCCGCCCCATGCTTTTTTTTTTTTTCCTCATTAAAACTAAATTGAAACTCTCTATTTCAGGAGTAATTCTTCCTGGTGTTCCAGTTCCTAAGGTATTTGCACCTGAACAGACTAACTTCATTTGCTGGGATCAACTCTCCATGGCCAACTCCTCCTTCGTCACCGAGTTCCTATTGCTGGGCTTCTCCAGCCTTGGGGAACTGCAGCTTGTCCTTTTTGTGGTTTTCGTCTCCCTCTATTTGATCATCTTGAGTGGAAACATCACCATCATCTCTGTCATCCACCTAGATTGCAACCTGCATACTCCCATGTACTTTTTTTTGTGTGTCCTTTCTATCTCTGAGACCTTCTACACAATCGTTATCCTGCCCAAGATGCTTATCAACTTGCTCTCTGTACTCAGGACACTCTCCTTCCTGAGTTGTGCCACCCAGATGTTCTTCTTCCTTGGTTTTGCTGTCACCAATTGCCTGCTTCTGGGAGTGATGGGTTATGACCGCTATGCCGCCATCTGCCAGCCTTTGCATTATCCCATTCTCATGAGTTGGAGAGCATGTGGACAACTGGCAGTAACTTCTACTATCAGTGGCTTCCTGACATCTCTGGCAGGAACAACATTGGTGTTTAGCCTCCCTTTCTGTGGCTCCAATAAAGTCAACCACTACTTTTGTGATATTTCCCCTGTCATACGTCTTGCCTGTGCTGAAACCCACATAAATGAACTGATCATCTTCATCGGTGGGGCCCTGGTACTTCTTGTACCCTTGATCTTCATCTGCATCTCCTACGGCTTCATTGTTCACACCATCCTGAGAATCCCATCAACTGAAGGCAAGAGAAAAGCTTTCTCCACTTGTGCCTCACATCTCACTGTGGTTATTGTCCACTATGGCTGTGCTTCCTCTGTCTACCTACGGCCCTCAGCCAAATATACATCAGGCAAAGATAGGCTGGTGACAGTAACCTATACTATCATCACCCCACTGTTGAACCCCATGGTATACAGCCTCAGAAACAAAGACGTCCAGGTGGCTATTAGGAAAATGATTGGAAAGTCTATTTTTTTCCCTAAAAGCTTATAATTAGATTATTTTTAAATGTACATACATGTATGTGATAATACAAAACATGATCAGTTTTTTAAAAATTCAAAGAGTAACCAGTTATATTTATGTGCATAAATGTGTGTTCTAACATGATTTGTTTGACATTATGGAGTCATAGTATTTTTACATGTAAAGTGGGGATAATAAAGTGTTCTTCTCAATGCTGTTGAAAATAATCAGAGTATCTGGTAATGAAGCATACTCCCCTCATCTTCCTCCTATGTCTCTAGATACACAATTCTCTTCGTCTCTTGTTTGGCTTGCTCATGCTCTTTGTTTAAGGTTATGCCCAATCTAAATTGAGGTTCCTAAACCTGAAGGTGGCTTACATGTATAATAGCATCAATTAATTAATTTCATTTATAGCTTTAAAATAATATTAAATATGCTTTTGGGGACTTTACATATGTTTTAACTATAAAATCACTAAAATGATAGCAGAGGCATAAAAATCACACAAAAATACTCTTCAAAGTGGTGAATCAGAGAGGAGAGCAGACAAAAAATATCAAAACAATTACACAAGCATGAACATGGATTGCTTTTTTTGTTAAGGGCCTTCAAGTTGGTTCTGACCCATAGCAAACCTGTTTAGGGTTTCCAAGGAGTGGCTGGTGAGTTTGAATCACTGACCTATAGTACCACAACAGGATTCTGAAAATGGATCACTGAAGACACTATAAGTCAAGGAGAGATAACTGAAAATACATGTTTACAGGTGCCAAGTTAGTCAACCAAAAACGAACCAATTTGTAGCCAATAATTTTAGACATAAACATTTTCTTTATTTTAGGCTACTCTGAGGACACTGAAGGGTAGGAATGGCTAACACACAGCCTCTTGATCAGTGCTGTGACAATTATCTGCAGCGCCTTCGCTTTTTTCATTTTATCACAGTAAAATGTAATGAATAATAATTATTTTAAAAAAGAAAATAATCTGAACTGGACTTTAAAAACCACTGACCTATACCAAGTAAACGAGTACTTTTCAAATATCTTTATAAAATCACCACAGTTATGGGAGATGTTTCCGAGAACAGTGTTCCAGGAACAATATGTGTTGGTTCAACCAAAATCATTCAATAGGCATCTATTATTGCTGTGGTTCTCAAAATTCCTAACTCCATCCAGCATTATCAGTATGTGCTAGGAATTTGGTAGAAAAGCAAATTTTCAAGCTGTACCCTACAGCTATAGAGCTAGAATCTCTGAGAATAGGGCTTAGCAATTTGTGTTCAATAAAACTCCCTGCTGTGGCGCTGTTGGATAAGCACAGTACTACTAACCACAAGGTCAGCAGTTCAAACCCACCAGCCACTCCTCAGAAGTCATATATAGGGTTGCTATGAGTCAGAACAAATTCCATGGAACTTAACAATAGCAACAAGCCTTCCATCAGGTGTTGGATCTGCACTGAACTGCAAATCACAAGGTCAGTGATTCAAACCCATCAGCTGCCCTTGGAAATCCTATGCAGGTTATGAGTCAAAACCAACACTACTGGACTTAACAATAACAAAGTTTAAGATACAGTGAATTAAACATACCCCACTGATCAGCATACCACACTAATTCAAAAACAGCTGTAACAGCACATTGACAGGGAACTGCCAGAAGTGCAAGTCAGATTTAGACAAGGATGTGGAATAAGGGATATCATTGCTGACGTCAGATGGATCTTGGCTGAAAGCAGAGATTATCAGAAAGGTGTTTACCTGTGCTTTGGTTTTCAACTGTATGGATCATGACAAGCTATGGACAACATTGCAGAGAATAAGTATTCTTGAACACTTAATGTGCTCATGAAGAACCTGTACATAGACAAATAGGCAGTTGTTCCAACAGAACAAGAGGATAGAGAATGGTTTAAAATCAAGAAAGGTGTGCGCCAGGATTGTATTCTTTCACCATACTTATTCAATCTGTATGAAGAGCAAATAATCCAAGAAGCTAGATTATATGAAAATGAATATGGTGTCAGATTTGGAGGAAGACTCATTAACAACATGCTTGCTGAAAGTGAAGAGGTCTTAAAATGCTTACTGATGAAGATCAAAGACCACTGCCTTCAGTATGTGTTGTAGTGCAATATAAAGGGAAAAAAAACCCACCTCACTACTGGACCAATAAATAACATCACGATGTATAGAGAAAAGATTGAAGTTTTAAAGACTTCATTTTGCTTGGATCCACTTTCAACAGTCACAGAAGGAGCAGTCAAGAACTCAAACGACATACTGCATTTGGCAAATCTGCTTCAAAGGCCTGTTTAAATTCTTCAAGATCAAAGATATCTATTTGAGGACTAAATTTCATTTGATTTAAGCACTGGTGTTTTCCGTGGCCACATATGCATATGAATGTTGGGCAATGAATAAGGGGGGTCATGAAAGAACTGATACATTTGAGTTATGGTGTTGGAGAAGAATATTAAAAGTACCATGGACTTCCAGAAAAACAAATGAATCTGTATTGGAAGAAGTACAATTAGAATGCTCCTGAGAAGTAAGGATGATGAGACTTCAGCTCTCATTCTTTGGACATGTTATCAGGAGGGACCAGTCTCTGGAGAAAGATTTCATGCTTTGTAAAGTGGAGGGTCAGCAAAAAAGAGGAAGACCCCACACCCCAACAAGATGGATTGGCCCAGTGGCAGCAGCAGTGGGTTCAATCATAACACAAATTGTGAGGATCTTACAGGATTGGGGAGTGTTTCATTCTGTTGTACATAGAGTCGCTTTGAGTAGGAACTTATTCCACAGCACCTGTTCACAACAGCAAATAACAACAACATTCTGTTATAGCCTAAGTAGCAACCAATTGGGTGACTGTGTTTATGTTTGTTTATGTGTATATTCTTCTAGTAAGAAAATTTTATTTCTAGATCTGGATCTAATCTTCCTCTTTTTTAGGTATACAGTTATGTGACCAATCCATCTGAAATCAAGAAAGCATGTTTTCTCAGAATTATAAATTAATGGGTGTACCTTAATAAGTGTATTCCTTAGGGAGAGAAAGTTTGGAGATAGGAAAGTCCAGTCACCCTCTCTTTGGTTTTATGTTGGCTTTGTCAGAAGCAAGCTCCATCACCAATAAGGACAGGCTAGTATCAGTGACATACACAGTTGTACTTTATTACTATATTCCCTGGTATATAGATAGCAGGGGTGGGGAATGTCTGGATCACAGGTCGTATTATTGTTGCTAAGTGCTGTTGAGTTGATTCTGACTCATAGCAACCATGTATACAGTTTCCAAGGAGCAACTGGTGAATTTGAACCATTAACCTCATGGCCCACAAAATCATTTGACCTGCCTTTGCCACGGCAACCAGTTCCAGTCATGACATTATAGCAGGCTAATTTTTAAGTTACTAAGTTTATAAGGCCTGTGAATGATGTAAATATCCAAATGGCCCTTGGTGGGGAAAAGCGTTTCCCCACCCCTGATATATACTCTCATAACAAGGATATTTGGTTTATGTTGGGAAAGGAAGGCTCTCTAAAACTATATCTTTTAAATATTACTATATTTTAGATGCTGTAAGTATTTCCCTCCTTTATGACATATGTATTACAATAATAACCAATTCTTGAAAGATTAGGACTGTATATCACACACACTATTAAATTTATTTTGTCCTGATTATCCCATTAAATTTAATATGCAGGGGTAATGCTTTCTAACTTTTTGGATGGAATCTTAGAGTGTTGGTTTGTGTTGTGTCTTTTTTAGTTTATGTTGTGTTGTTTTGTGACTTTGAGTCAGTTCAGATTCACAGTGACCCTGTAAAGGATTTCTAAGACTGTACATTTTTTCAGGACCAGAAAGCCTTATTTTTCCCCCAACAGTAATTGGTAGATTCAAACTACTGACCTTGCAGTTAGCAGCCTGGCTCATAATCCACTACATTACCAGAGCTCCTTAATTTTAGGGATACCCTTAAATTTAGTTGCTCGATGTAATATAATAAAGCCTGGATTTCATTTAAAGTTAAATTTTATCCCATCCCCTGATGTTAGTGTTCTTTAACTCAGAAAGCCTACATTGGAGTCAAGTGCATCTTCTATGAGAATTTTGTACATTTTCTATTAACTTTTGTGACTGACCCATCAAGACTTACAGCTGGGGAGAGAGAAAAAGAAGGTACATAATGTACTTATTTGATTGCGACTGTCATACGCTGTCACGGTTACTTCTTGGTTTCAGCAGACACTGCACATTGATTCTCATGTGGGAAGAATTGTCTTTAGCAAAATTGTACTTGCTTTGTGACATTAATGATGTTGTCTGATGATTTTTGCATTACATTGGGTTACCTATCTTTGGAAGGGGTACAAATATGGATCTCTTCCAATCAGTAGGTCAGGTAGCTATCTTCCAAATTTCTTGACATAGATGAGTGAGTGCTGCATCAGTTTGTTGAAAGATTTCAATTGGTATTCATTCAATTCCTGGAGTCTTGTTCTTTGCCAATGTCTTCAATACACCTTAGACGTCTTCCTTTAGTACAACTGGCTCTTGTTATATGCTACCTCTTAAAATGGTTGAACATTGGCCATTTCTTTTTGGTACAATGACTGTCTATTCCTTTCATCTTCTTTTGATGCTTTCTGCATCATGCAATAGAATCCTTCAAGATTTCAGTTTGAAGATTAGGTTTTCTTTTCCTTCAGTTCTTTCAGCTTGAGACATGTTGAGCATGTTCTTCCCTTTTGGCTTTCTAATTTCAGGTATTTGCACATTTCATTATAATACTTGACTTTGTCTTCTCAAGTTGCCCTTTGAAATTTTCTGTTCAGCTCTTTTACCTCCTCATTGCCTCCATTTGCTTTAGCATTTCTATGTTGGAGAGCAAGTTTCAGAGTCTCTTCTGACATCCATTTTGGTCTTTTCTTCCTTTTACTGTTTTTTAAATGACCTTTTAATTTCATTCTGTATAATGTCCTTGATGTCATCCTACAACTCTTCTGGTCTTTGAATGTAAGTATCAAATGCATCACATCTATTCTGAAATGATTCCTAAATTCAGGTCAGATATATTCAATATCATATTTTGGATCTTGTGAAATTTTTAAGTTTTTTTCAGCCTTAACTTGCATATGAGGAATTGATGGTCTAGTCCACAGTCTGCCTCTGATCTTGTTTTGGTTGATGATATGGTGATACCCTGCCTCCATCACTTCCCACAGCTGTAGTCAATACGATTTCTGTGTATTTCATGTTGTTTAACAAAGATATTTGTAATGAATAAGTCATTGGTCTTGAAAATTTTTTATCATGTGATCTTCAGTATCTTTCCGTAATCAAAGCCATATTTTCCAACTATGGATTCTTTCTCTTAGTTTCCAACCTTTGCATTCCAATCACGGGTAATTATCAATACATCTGGATTGCATAGTTGATTAAATTCAGACTGAAGATTTTGGTAGAATTCTTCGATTTCTTCATCACTGGATATTGTGGTTGGTGCATAAATTTGAATATGGCATTTCTGGCATTGTAAATCATATGACTGTCAGATCCAAAATGGCCAGTATCAGTTCGTTTAGCCCACTGGTGGTGGTTATGTGTTTTGGAGTCAGTTCCAACTTATACAGACTCTGTA
>NW_006408560.1:17851218-17855137 GCF_000296735.1 Chrysochloris asiatica
CGGAATATTAATGGATATTTGCAGCTGTTTCCCCTCAGTTTGAGTTGTGCCCCATTAGCAAATTCAGGTCCCAAAAGCTGAACTCCATTTGTGTCGTCATGTTCAACTGTACTTTGAGGAGACAGCTAACTGTTCCCCAGTCATATTTTGAGTGAGTGCCTTCCAACCTGAGTGGCTCATCTTCCAGCGTTGTATCTGTCAGTATTCTGGTGCTATTAATAACATATCAATATTTAATATCTTCGTGTTACCTGACAGTGTTCCACTGTGACTCATAAGGTTTTTAGTGGTTTTAAGTATCTGCCTCACTTTCTAGTTTATCTTAGTCTGGAAGTTCAGCTAAAACCTGTCTACCATGAGTGACCCTGATGATATTTAAAATAGCAGTGTCATAGCTTCTAGCATCACAGTAATACACAAACCATCATAGTACTACAAACTGACAGATGAGTGGTGGAAACTCACATTATATTCTAAGAATAAACATTTTTCCTATGTATCCGAAAGACATACCGCCACTCCAATTTTATCCTTTTTCCTCTATTATTCATGCTTATCTTCCTTCTAGTTTTCAAAAGTGGAAATGTGAATGTGAAGTGACTTTAAATTTAGGATGGATATATTTTTTTTCAGTCTAAGAAGGAGGCTTTAGCTGCACCATGTAGGGAAATCAAAAAGAAGTATTTGTCACTGATGTTTTTTTCACAAATGGTGCCCCAGAAAATTTCCATCTTTCTAATGAAAGACCAGAGGAATTCAAGTAATTCCCAGGATATATTATATAGGGTCTTCTCTTTGGCCAACTAATCCTCATAGTGCATTGTGATGACTTTACTTGCTAATTGGGACATGATGGACAAGTACTGAGCATATGCTGGTAATTTATTCCCTCTGTAGGTGATATCTCAATTACCAACCAATGCCCTGAGGCCATGGCTAATGTAAAAAGAAAAGACCGTTGATGATGCTTAGTGAGGCAATTACTAAACTGTCCATAGAGAAAATGCACAGGTAATATTGTTACATAGCGTCATGTAGATTTTCTTATGCTGTTCCAGATGGGAAAAACTCTAGTGCATCATAGCAGGTGAGATAATTTTTGCACATTTCATCTGGAAAACCTCGGAGATATTTCTAGTAAGTGTTTGAGAGTCAGGACAGCTGCATGGCACTGGACACCAGTACTCTGATTTTAAGGAATGTGAAACTTTATTTTTCTTTGATTTCCCATTGGGAGAAGTAACAATCCAATCTTTCTACATTTTGGGGTTTCCTGATGAGCTGTCTACCCTTGGTTAGTTGTTGTCATTGTTGTTAAGTGCCCTTGAGTCAGTTCCAACTCATAGCCACCCAGTATAGGGTTTCTGAGGCTGTAGATCTTTATAGGACTAGAAAGCCCTATCTTTCTCCTGTGGAGCAGCTGGTGGACTCAAACCACCAATTTTGTTGTTAGCAGTTCAATGACAGAAAGGGAAACTAGACGGTTGAAAATATAATGATAAACACTGAACTGGGGTCAAGAAGAGGGGAAGTCTATGGGGTAAGTTTTGATGTTTCACAAGGAGGACACAGAATTAATTTTAGAAAGAAAGAAAATTTAAAAAATGTATGTAGTAGATAGAATGTAACGGAACACTGAAAGCATTCTAATTTAGGAGACAAATGGAGCTGCACAGGGGAACCAGCTTTCTATATAATGAACTAATTGGGATAGTTATTAATTCATCCATGAACTGTTCAATTTAATTATGTATTAAGCACTTTTAGATAATGTATTTAAATGTTGGGTTAGGTTCTATGGATTCTAAGTGGAATAAGGAATATATTTTATCCATGAGGTTCACAAATCTGTTGGGAAGACAGAAAAAGTACCATGGAAATAACAGGCAGAGCATTTTGATTAAAAAACCACATGAAACAAGCTTTAGAAACACTGAGAAGAGAACAGCAAACTCTTTTTTGACATATTAGACATACTTCACCAGCTGATGACTTGAAACATTGTGAAAACTGAACCAGCCATAGATAAAGATTAAGGGATATTGGAGACTAAAATTTTGTCTGTATCTCTCAGCAAAGAATCTGGAAACCTAAATGCATATATGCTGTTGTTATTAAGTGCTACTGAGTTGGTACTAACTCATATCGACCTTGTATAGGGTTTCTGAGGAGCAACTGATGGAACTGCTCTCTTTGCTGTTCAAACAGACCTTGCAGTTCAGTGTTTTCCCTTCAGTGTCATACCAGGAGAGAATGTGGAGAGGATATATGTGATACTATTTTGGTTTACAGATAAGCTTGGGAAAATGAGAAAGATGAAAAAGAAAAGCAAAAGATAAAGAGGGTAATGAATGAAATAATTTGTCTCACATATGTAAAGAGTTAATTAATATCCATGTCCTGTTTAATGGAGTACTAGTGTGCACATATAGGGAGCTGGATGTCTGTGTGATTTATGCATGATGATGTTAGAGTTAGAAAATGAGGTTGTAAACTTAAGTGAAAACAGAACATCAAGGGTTTATATCCATCCAGTAATGCAGTTAAGGAGATAGAGAAATTGGAAGGATGTCCAAATAGCCATGGATTTATCGTCAGCATAAAACACATGTAATTATTTAAAATACATTGAAAAAAACAATGTTTTGATGGAATGCCTACAATATATAAATGTATACAGGTTATTAGGGAAAGAGGAATGAGGAAGAGGGGAAAATCATTGTTTAAGTAGTAGTAGTATGGAGTTTTTATTTGTGGAAATAGCGGATTTGGAAACAGGTATTGGTCCTGGTGTGGGGCAGTCTGATAAGCATTTCACCAGACTCTCTGCAGGAGAAATATGAGGCTTTCTACTCCCATAAAGATTTACAGCCACAGAAACCCATACAGGGTCATTATAAGTCGGGACCCACTCAACCGGCACACATCAACAAAGTCGTGGCTCTCGTTGTTGTTAAGTACCGTGGAGTTGGTTCCGACTCATAGCGACCCTGCACCCCTGTAGATCTTTATGGGAGCAGAACGCCTTCTCTTTCTCCCTCGGAACAGCTGGTAGTTTTGAACTGCTGACCTTGAGGTTGGCAGACCGACTCATAACCACTACGCTACCAGAGCTCCTTAGGAAATCTCAAATTATTGAAAAAGGTTAATACTGTAGCTCCATACGATAAGCACTGAATTGCAAACCACAAGATATGCAGTTTGAACTGCCAGCCATTCCATGGGAGAGAGATGAGATTTTCTGCTCCCATGAAGCCTCAAACACTCTATACAGGCATGCTCTGAGTTGAACCAACTCGATAGCAATTAACAACAACAACCATGCTGAATATCAGAGGACAAGTATGGAAATATCCTGGAATCAAATAACATCCACCTATGAGTCTTAAAATAATTTAATGGAAAAACTGGGCTAATTCTCTATTTTCAACAATTTAGCTTTTGAGAACATACTCAGTTTTCTTGTATATTTTGGAAATGCAGATTTTTTTCTCTGCTAACATAATCTGAAGAGCCAAAAACCAGCATAATACTAATGGCAAAGCATGTAAGATTTTAGTTATTGCTAAAGAAACACATGGCATCTTGGTGTGGCACTGTGGAATAAAGCCCCGGATGGCAAGATCGGTTTGAACCTCCAGGTTGGTGGTTCAAACTCAGCAGCCTCCTTGGAAGCTCTGTGTAGAGTCACTATGAATCAGAGTCAATTAGCCGGCACTTAACAACAACAAAATTGGTGATAGTTGCACATTACTGATACTTGTACACATGAAAAATGTTCAGCTGGCAAACATTTTTGCAATAATGTTGTTGTTGTTGTTAAGTGCCGTGGAGTCGATTCTGACTCATAGCGACCCTGCACAGGGTTTCCAAGGCTGTAAATCTTTATGGGATCAGAACGCCTCATCTTTCTCCCATG
>NW_006408560.1:17856722-17859246 GCF_000296735.1 Chrysochloris asiatica
TTCATTATATAATTAGTTATTAAAGGGAATGATATTATCTAAAGGCAAACTATCAAGACACATAAGTGAATTCTTCCCTGGAAGGGAAATAAATACTTGTATGTTAAAAGAGCTCTAGTAGTGTAGTTAGTGGTTATGAATCGGGCTGCAAACCTTAAGGCCAGCAGTTCGAAACTACCAGCGGCTCCGGGGGAGAAAGATGAGGCGTTTTGCACTTGTAAAGACTTACAGCCTCAGAAACCCAGTACAAGGTCGCTATGGGTCGGAACCATTTCGACGGCACTTAACAACAACAACAATGTTAAAAGAGGGTGGGAGGATATCCTCAGACATTAGTGCTATTGTTTATTGAATGTATTTGTCAGTAATCTGAATAAAAGAACAAGCAGTTAAAATCATAATTAATGTAGATAAAAACTCTTTTGTGGATTCGATTACCAAAACAATTTAGTAGAGATTACATAATTCTTCAAATGATTGGGAGAAATGAAGACAGAATTTATGTGAGCAAATATTTGCATACTCCACGTGAATATTTGTCCCCAAATCCACTGAGGCCAAAAAATGGCATTTTTGGTGCTTAGTTTATAGTAACTTCTGATAAATTTACAATTTGCTTTTCTCTCCTATGCCTTTTCCTTGTTTATACCAGAGTGGCATTAGTTTTCTTTTAAAAAAGTAAGTGATGATTCTTTCATATTTCTCTGTACTAAAGTTCTCTGGACCTGATCATCTCACTTTATTCCATGGGATTAACTCTCCATGGCCAATTCCTCGTTTGTCACTGAGTTCCTGTTGGTGGGTTTCTCCAGTCTTGGAGAATTGCAGCTTGTCCTCTTTGTGATCTTTTTCTCCCTTTATTTGATCATCCTGAGTGGGAACTTCACCATCATCTCAGTCATCCTTCTGGATCATAATCTCCACACACCCATGTACTTTTTCCTGTGTGTACTCTCTACCTCTGAGACCTTCTACACAATCGTTATCCTGCCCAAGATGCTTATCAACCTGTTCTCTGTACTCAGGACACTCTCCTTCCTGAGTTGTGCCACCCAGATGTTCTTCTTCCTTGGTTTTGCTGTCACCAATTGCCTGCTTCTGGGAGTGATGGGTTATGACCGCTATGCTGCCATCTGCCAGCCTTTGCATTATCCCATTCTCATGAGTTGGAGAGTATGTGGACAACTGGCAGTGACTTGTATTATCAGTGGCTTCCTGATATCTCTGGTGGGGACAACATTGGTGTTTAGCCTCCCTTTCTGTGGCTCCAATAAAGTCAACCACTACTTTTGTGATATTTCCCCTGTCATACGTCTTGCGTGTGCTGAAACCTACATACATGAACTGATCATCTTTATCTGTGGGGCCTTGGTGCTTGTTGTACCCTTTATCTTCATTTGCATTTCCTACGGCTTCATTGTTCGCACCATCCTGAGAATCCCATCAACTGAAGGCAAGAGAAAAGCTTTCTCCACTTGTGCCTCACATCTCACTGTGGTTATAGTCCACTATGGCTGTGCTTCCTCTGTCTACCTACGGCCTTCAGCCAAATACACATCAGGCAAAGATAGGCTGGTGACAGTGACCTACACTATCATCACCCCACTGTTGAACCCCATGGTATACAGCCTCAGAAACAAAGATGTCCAGGTGGCTATTCGGAAAATGATTGAGAAGACCGGATTTTCTCCTAAGACTTTATAATAAGAATACTTTAAAATGTACTCATATGCATATGGGCCAATAAAAATGTGAATGAATACTTATTTTAATTATGGGAATATCAATTTTATTTCTCTCTATAGCTCTGTAGTTTGGCTGAGTTGATTTTGGTATTCTGGGGTCTTATTGTTCTCCTACATAAAGAGGGAATACTAAAAGTCTCCCCTATGGATTGTCGTAAAGTTTAGATAGATAATATAGTTGCAGGAAATAAAGGCTAGTAACTCCTCTTCCTCTGTCTCTTCTTCCTCTTGATTTGTATTTCCCAAAAAAAGTCTTAGCAGTTATTATTTGTCACTCTTTATCAAGTTGTCATATTTGATTAAATGAATGCTGTGAAAGAAAGTATATGTTCTATATGAAATGTATAATATGATCATATGAAAGAGAGCATATATAATATATGAAATCTTACACAATGAAAGACGAATACTGTATTAAGTGAGGTTTTTCATATCTCTGCAAGGACCACCACCAACAAGATAAACAGCAGCTGTGGATATCATTTTTTAAATCAGAATGCATCAAACTGAAGCTCATAATTAATGTGCCATCTCCTTTTTCAAGGCAAAATACAGCTGTGCTCTCACCTTGTGAATTGTATTCATAGTTGCAAACTGTTATTGTTGTTATGGTCCATGGAGTCAGTTGTGACTCATAGCTACTCTATGAACAACACAATGAAACTGTGCTGAGTTGCATCAGCCTCTGTCTTAACTATGCTTGAGTCATGGCAGCAGCCACTTTGCCAATTCATCTTTTTGAGGATTTTCCTATTTTTGCTGACCCTTTATTTTACCAA
>NW_006408560.1:17859346-17860183 GCF_000296735.1 Chrysochloris asiatica
CTATGAATCGGAACCGACTCCACGGCACATAACCAACCAATCATCCATTTCTAAAGGCTTGTGTTTCATCAATGCCTTCAGTGCAGCTCAAATTTCTTCCTTCAATACCATCAGTTTTTAATCATATGCTGTCTCTTGAAACTATTGAACCGATTTCTATTTGGTACAATGACTCTGTGTATCCTTTCCATCTTCTTCTGATATTTCCTACATCATTAAATATTTAGCATATATAATCCTTCAATATTTCAATCTGACACTTGAATTTTTTCTTCAGTGTTTCCAGCTTGAGAAATGCTGACTATGTTTCCTATGATTTTAATGATCTTTTGCTTTCTTCATGAATGATGTTCTGGATGTCATCCCACAATTCTTAATGTCTCGGTCATTCGTGTCTAATATATCAAATCTGTTTTTGAGGTGGTCTCTAAAATAAGGTGGGATGTACTCAAGGTCATATTTTAACTCTTGTGGATATACTATAATTTTCTTTAGCTCCAGTCTGAACTTTGTGGTTGTCCTTAAGTGCCATCGAGTCAGTACCGACTCATAGCAACCTTATGCACAGCATAACAAAACACTGCCTGATCCTGGGCCAACCTCCCTTCTGTTGCCACGCTTGAGTTCATTGATGCTGCCACTTGGCCAATCCATCTTGTGGGGGGTCTTCCTCTTTTTCTCTGACCCTTCGCCCTACCAAACATGATATTCTTCTCCAGCTACTGGTCCCTATTAACAATATGTCCAAAGTATGAGAGACCAAGTTTGCCAATCTAGGCCTCCAAGTAGCACTCAGGCTGCACTTCTTCCAAAATGGATCTATTGGTTCTTTTGGCA
>NW_006408560.1:17860283-17867551 GCF_000296735.1 Chrysochloris asiatica
AGATGAAGTCTCCCAATCCTCACTTCTAAATTCTACGAAACATTCGCACTGTACTTCTTTTGGCAGGCCATAGTATATTTAATATTCTTTGCTAACACCATAATCCAAAAGCATTAATTCTTTTTTGCTCTTTGAAATACATTCTTTGTTGTTGTTTTTAAGTGCTGTTGAGTTGGTTCCCACCTATAGTGACCCTGTATAGAGTTTCCGGAAGAGCAGCTAATGAGCTTGAACCACCAACCTTGAGGTTCAAACCACCTTTACAATCTAGGACAGTAACCCACAGTGCCACACCACTTATATTTTTAAATTCTTGAAGTCCTGGTGTGGCACCATAGTAAGCACTTAACCGCAAAGTTGGTTTAAGCTATAAGGTCAGCAATTCAAACTCATCAGCTGCTCCTTGGAAGCAACTAAATAGGGCCACTATGAGTTGGAACTGATTCAACAACTCTTAACAACAACAACAACCTCTGTTCCTATTTTTGTCTCCCATTTCTCAGTAGTACAATACTATCTTTAGTTTCATTATTACTTGTTAAATTATGAAGGCATTTAAGGGAGGCACTAAATGTTTCTGTAAATATTGCATTGGCTACCTCCATTACTTGGAATTCTGGTGTGGCGCTGTGGGTTAATGCACCAGACTGCAAAGCTGTTTGAACTGCAAGGTCGGCAGTTCAAGCTCACCAGCTGCTCCTTGGAAACCCTATACAGGGTCACGATGGGTCAGAATCGACTCGATGGCACTTGACAACAACAACCTTCATTATTTTGTTCTATTCCTTTCCCTCACCCCTGTTAATCCATGTTTGCAATAGTGATTTATTGACCTACGTTTTTTTAGGAATGAAGTATCCCTTAATTATAGCTAACTTCTTGTTTCTATTTAAACAACTTCTTTTATGTATTACTAGCTTTGTGTACTACTGAGAAAATGTGATTGGCATAATTTACTGGGTTCTTATTTGTGGTTCCTTATAAATTATGCCTCATCACTTAAGGCCTTAATAAGGAATGCTTGGCTTTTTGATTAGTGTTTCTCAAATCATCTGTTTGAAGGACTGCTTTTCATACTCACAAATACTACACTAAAAGACAATGAAAATTCATCTTTAGGAAACTTATTTTGATCACAACCGATATTTCAGTTCATTATAATGATAATGAATCTTGAGAAATGAAATTAATTCTTGTATAGCCTGTTTAAAGATATGTATGTGTCCACTGATTGTATCCTTTGATGTCTCAGTAACAATGCTCTATAAAAGTTGCTTAACACTGAATTCATTTTCTTTACCTATCTCATCACAAATCAATGATGAAGAGTTCATGGAATGGCAAGGGACAGCAGATTGCAATATATCTAGCATTGCTTTATATATATATTCCATGCCAAAATATGATTTGACATTTACTTCCATGGCTATTAAAGGAGAAATATTCCAGACTAGAGATATCAGCAGAACTGAGACAAATGGAAGGAATATACTGGATGCAGAAGACCAACATTTTTGTATTGTGAGTATTCTTATACCTCTTGTACTGCAAGCATCACCAACCCTTTTCACATTCATCCCACAGAAGACTGAGGGTGAATCTGAAACCCTTCAGTGAAAAGAATGAGATTTTTTTTTCCTGTGAAAAGTGAGCAGAGGCTAGTGGTTACCTTAATAAAAGGAATAGTATGGCTTTGTCTGACAATCCTATCTACATTGGATGCCATCAGTCCATTAACCCCACACTGTATCCCTCACCCAGTATACATAGAGCTTCTAATAAATGTTTGCTGTTGTTGTTTTTTGAGATTTTAATACACCATTTTCAATGAACAACTAGAAGGATGCTCAACAAATGAATAGGATATCTAAACAACACAATCAGCCCTCATAGACCTCATAGACATAGACAGAAAACTCCACACAATGACAGCACATTTTATATTCTTTTACAGTGCACACAGAATATTTTTCAGTATAGAACATATGACAGGTCACAAAGCAAGGTTCAATGAAGTTAAAAATAAAAAATGAAAAAAATAATCACACAAAAAAATCCTTGAATTAAGCATGAATGAAAACACAACATTTTGAGATATTTTAAAAGCAATGTTCAGAGGACAGTTTACAGCAATAAACACATTGCAAAAAAAGAAGAAAGAACCAAAATTAACATCTTACCCCTGTATCTCCAATTATGGGTTTAAAACAGCAAAAAGCCTATAATCAACAAAAGAAAGGAAGTAATACAGGTTCAGGCAGAACTAAATGAAACAGAAAAACAACAGAATCAACAAGACCAAAACTTGATTCTGTGATAGGAGTGATTAAAATTGAGCACTATTGCCAAAATTAACAAAGGAAATGAAGGAGAAAATGCAAATAACATGCGTAAGAAATAAAATAGGCAATGTAACAATAGAACTGACTGAAATAAAATGTACAATGAGAAAATACTAACAAATTTGGAAACCTAAATGAAATGACAGCTTTCTAGAAACACACTACCTACTCAAACACAATCTGACATAGAAATTTTAGCACACATACCACACACACGCACAAAAGCAATTGAATAGGTTATAATAAAGCCCCAACAACAACAACAAATCATAGTCTATACAGTTTTACTGGTGAACCTATCAATCATTCAGAGAAGATTCGACATTAGTTATTCTCAAACTATTCTAGAACATACGAAAATATGCACTATTACTGAATCTATGAAGCAATCATAGTCTTGAAACCAACATCAGGAGGAGTCATCACTAAAAAAGAAAGCTATATGAGAGGACTTCAAACAGGTTGTGTAAAAAATTCATTGTCTTTTTATTCCACTTTTCTACAAATATTTTTGAAGCTTCTTTCTAGACCAATACCCCTCAAGGACATGTTGTTAGGTACCACTGAGTAGGCTTTGATTCATAGTGACCCTATATACAGAGGAATGAAACACTGCCCAATCTTGCACTATTGTCACAATGGTTGTTATATTTGAGCCTACTGTTGTAGCTACTGCATCAATCCTTCTTGCTGCAGTCTTGCTTTTTCTCTGACCCTCTACTTTACCAAGCATGATGTCCTTCTCCAGGGACTGATCGCTCCCAATAACATGTCCAAAGTATATAAGATGAAGCCTTGGTATTCTTGCTTCTGTAGGCACACAGCCTTTCTCAGCTCATGGGCCTAGAGTCCACAGTCTTTGCATGATACCGCCATCTCTGCTTTTGCTGCTTTTCCAGGCAGGGATCCCATGCTACACTCACACTCTTCCTTAAGGTTGGTTCTGGGATTGTCTGTTCCTGAATAAAAGATAACTAAATTGTAGAGTCCCAGGTCCCCAGTGGAAGAGAGATCTGATAAACTTTTTATATCACTACCTAAAATATATTTGAACATGCAATGGCTATCAGATTTTGAAACAAGCTTTGGACATGAAATAAAGAGGCCAAATAGGAAGAGCAAAATAAATTCTCAGAGGACATAGAAAAAAATGCGGAGAATATGATATAGTATAATTAATATTATACCCATGATAAAAATTATATAATTTTCACCTTTTTATTGAAACAAAACATACTTCCAGAAATGTACATAAATTGTGATTGAAAAGCAACAGCTTTTCACAGAATGAACACAAACAAGTCAAGAAGTGGATTATTGAAAAAATACTTAGAATATCACTGCCCACTCTCATCTCCAATGGAAACCGCCTAATATTTGCCATTAATATTGGCCTGCTTTTAAACTTCATGACAATAAAAATATAAAGAATATATTTTCTAGATTATTTCAAAAATTTTTTTTCTCTAGTTTTCTCCCCCTTTTCTGTATTTTTGTTGTTATATCATTATCCATGATGTTTATTCAAACATATGGAGTCCTGGTATGGTGCTGTAGGATAAGCATTGGTCTGTGTACCACAGGTTGGCAGTTCAAACTTAACAGCTGCTCCATGGAAACCCTACACAGGGTACCTATTAGTCAGAACTGACTCAACAGCACTTAACAACAGTAACAACAATATGTCTTCAAGTTTTCTTTCAATTCTATCTCCTATATTCTATCCTATCTCTTTTTCCAAACACTCCTTCCAAACACTGTTATAACTGAGTTTTTAAAAATTCTGATTGTTGCTATTCTGTCATATTTTCTATTATTCCTCTCATTGTATTTAGCTCATTTTGAAATATAGTTTTGATTTGGCTCTTTCTTTTGTGAGCAAAAGAGGTCCTCAGAAACCCTATACAGGGTTGCTATGTTGGTACCGACTCAACAACACTTAACAACAACAAATTCATCTACTGAGAGAACAGCAACAAACAATAACAACAAACAACCACTCGTTCTTTTGTGAACATGTCTTCCAGGTTCTTGAAAGTAGTATTCCCTGGAAGCCAACTCTGTATTTTACCTTGTTGTTGTTAGGTGCCATGGAGTCGGTTCCAACTCATAGTGACCCTGTACAGTGTTTACGATGCTGTAAATCTTTATGGGAGCAGAAAGCCTCATCTTTCTCCCACAGAACAGCTGGTAGTTTCGAACTGCTGACATTGAGGTTCACAGCCTGATTTGTAACCATTACGCTACCAGAGCTCTTTGTATTATACCTGGGAGTGCAGGAAGTTCATTAATAAATGATATGAGATCCATCCCTATGGAAGGAAGGGAAAGAAAGCAGAATAGAGCAGAGAAAACTCTAACTCTTTTCCCAGTCACAACCTCACCTGTAGCTAGAATGTCATTCAGAGCAGTCACGAGCTGAACCAAGATCGCCAGGACTTTATACCCCTGTATCAGTCAGTGTTTGGGTGTGGGTTTCCTAAGGAAGGCTTTTCACTTTGGGTATGGTGACTATGTGGCTGAGGAAATTCTTAAAGGGGCTAAAAGCTGAAGTCTAATTACAGAACTCCTAGCAGCTGGGCAACATATCTTTTATTTGAAGAAGTACGTGGTCAGTGCATCTCAGTTTTCACCACATGGGAACACTGTCAGTGTCTATAGGAATGGTGTTCTGTAGGTTGGTTTTCTTGTACATTTAGGAGAATGATCTATGATAATATTTTTATGCCTGTAGAACCCCCTCTTGTGTTTTCATCAAAATAGTTCAATGGAAAATTGGAGACAATAAAGCTCCTTTCCTTGTTTTGCCTCATGCTAACCACATTTTAGATTATTACCACGGTCATTTGTTGTTATTGTTGCTGTTCTCTCAGTAGAAGAATTTGTTAGCGTAGTGGTTACGAATCGGGCTGCGAACCTTAAGGTCAGCGGTTCGAAACTACCAGCCGCTCCGCGGGAGAAAGATGAGGCTTTCTACTCCCGTAAAGATTTACACCCTCGGAAACCCTGTACAGGGTCGCTATGGGTCGGAACCGACTCGACGGCACTTAACAACTTAACAACAAGGCCAGGATGGCTAACCTTCGTCTTTCATACTTTGGACATAGTGTCAGGAGGGAACAGTCGCTTGAGAAGGATGTCATGCTGGGTAAGGTGGAGGGTCAGAGAAAAAGAGGAAGACCCCCAACGAGATGGATCGGACAAGTGGCATCATTGATGGACTGAAGTGTGGCAGTGGGAGTGAGGTTGGCCCAGGATCGGACATTGTTTTGTTCTGCTGTGCGTGGGGTCACTATGAGTCAGTTCCGACTCGATGGCACCTGACAACAACAACAACAAGTGCCATCGAATCAGTGCCAACTCATAGCAACCTTGTATAGGGTTTCTGAGGACTAGCTAGTGAGCTTGAACCGTGAACCTTTCGGTTCAAAGTGACCTTGCAGTCCAGTGCATTAATCCACAGTGCCACACCTCCTCTGCTTTATCTTTCACAACATCTAAAGCTTATATATATTTTGTTGCTTAGATTAAAAAAAATTAACGATGTGACTGAATTTGATCTCCTCTATTTTCCAATCATCTCTTTCTCCAACTCTGGGATCTTTCATTTTTATTTCCCTTTTACATTCTTTTGTTCCTTATTTTTATTTGTTAATTATGGAATAATTTACATGCAATATAATTCTAGTGCTATAAGTGTAAATTGTTTGAGTTTGAAATACATCCCTCCATTTAACTACACACCAATCAAGATATACAATCATTCCATCCATCACCCTCAAAGTTTTCTTATGCCTCTTGCCAGTTGGCTCCCTACCTCAAAATAATGCTGCCTTCCTTGAATTTGATATATAAATGAATACAGCATGTGATCTGTATCTTAATTCTTACATACAACTTAATGTTTACATATATCAGTAGTTTGTTGCTTGTATTGTTGAGTAAGATTCCCTTGCATGACAATGTAAAATATGTTTATCCATATATCTGTTGATTGGCATTTGGTTTATTCCCAGTTACTGACTATTATAAATAAACCTGCTAAGAAAACTTTATGTACATATGTCTTTTTTATTTTGTCATTCGTTTTCATTCATCTCTCATATATGTCTCTTAAGGAGACCTAATGGCATAGTGAGTGAAGCATGGGACTGTTAACCCATCAGTTCAAATCCACCATCCACTCAGTGGGAGAAAGATGAGGCTGTCTGCTGCTGTAAGAAATTCTAAGGGTTTCTCCATCCTAAGATAGGAGACCTGGTGTGGTGCTGTGGGTTAATGCATTAGACTGCAAAGTCATTTGAATTGTAAGGTCGGTGGTTTAAGCTCACCAACTGCTCCTTAGAAACCCTATACAGGGTAGCTATGGGTCAGAATCGACTCAACAGCACTTAACAACAACAATAAGGTAGGGTCAATACGAGTCTAAATCAGTTCAACATTAATGGGTGTGTGTATGTGTAGGAGTAAAATCCCTGGGTCACAGGCTAGGTAAAATGAGCCCAGGTGGCTCAGTGGTTGAATGGTTATCTGCTAACCAAAGGGTCATCATTTCAAACACACCAGCCTCTCCATGGGAGAAAGATGTGACAGTTGGCGTCCATAAATATTTACAGCCTTGGAAACCCTACAGAGTCGTTCTAATCTGTCCTATGGGGTGATTATAGTCAGAATAGATTCAATGGTACCAAGTTGTTTTCTTTTCAGGGTGTTGTTATTAGATACAGTAGAGACTATTCCAATTCCTGGCAATCCTATGCACAACAGAACAAAACACTGCCGAGTCCAAAACACCTCCTCATAATTTTTGTTATATTTGAGCCCATTGTTGCTGTCAGTGTGTCAATAAATTTCATTGAGGATCTTCCTCTTTTTCACTGATCCTCCACTTTTCTAAGCGAGATGTACTTCTCTAGGGACTGTTCC
>NW_006408560.1:17870162-17891272 GCF_000296735.1 Chrysochloris asiatica
TTGCTTACATAGGAGAAATTGATGGTCTGTTCCCCATTCTGCCCCTGGCCTTATTTTGGGTGATGTTATTGAGCTTTTCCATTCTCTTTCTCGCTCTCTTTTTTTTCTTTGAAGTTTTTATTGTGAATTGAGTGATATTTTGCACGAGAGAAATCTGTTTTACATTCATCGTTTCATAGCAATGATTACAACCTCCTCCATATATCGTCATTCAACAGTATTTGCTTCTATTCCCTCTGGGTTTTTTGTTTTGTTGTTGTTTTTGTAGGGGAAGATGTACACAAAAACACTCAGGAATATATAATCATTTAAACAACCAAAGGGCACATTCTGCAAGACTGCCTCCTGGCCACTAGCACTGGGCCTCATTCCAGGTTCTCATCTGAATCCAACTTTACCTTCGGAATTTCCCTGTAAATGTACTGTTGAAGCTGGTTTTAAATTTAACTTAGCAAAATTTTACTTCATGTAATATTAATGATATTGTCCAATTATTTTCACATTCTGCTGTGCCACCTCTCTTCGAAATGGGCACAAATATGGATCACTTCCAATTGGCTGGCCACGTAGTTGTCTTCCAGATTTCTTGGCATAGATGTGTGAGTGCTTCCAGTGCTCCCTCAGTTTGTTAAAAGATTTCAATTTATATTCCATCAATTTCTAGAACCTTGTTCTTTGCCAATGCCTTCAGTGCACCTTGGACTTCTTCCTTCAGTACCATTGGCTTTTGCTGATATTTTCTCTCTTGGAATGATTGAATATTAACCATTTCTTTTTTGATGCATGACTCTATCTAGTTCTTCCATCCTCTTTTGATGCTTCCTGCACCAGTCAATATTTTGTCCATAGAATCCTAGAGTATTTTAAGTCAAGGCTTGCATTTTTTCTTCAGTTCTGACAGCTTGAGGAATGCTGAGCATGTTTTTTTTTTCTCTCTCTCTCTCTTTTTTTAATTTCAGTTCTTGGTATATTTCATTATGATATTTGACTTTGTCTTCTTGAACTGCCCTTTGAAATTTTCTGTTCTGCTTTTTTATTTCCTCATATTTTCTATTTCCTTTAGCATCTCTACTCTGGAAAGCAATTTTCAAGGTCTCTTCTAGCATCCGTTTTTGTCTTCTCCTTTTTTCTTGTCTTCTTTATGACCTTTTGCTTTCTTTCTCTATGATGTTCTTGATGCTACACACTATGTGGTCTTGGGTCACTACTGGGTAATGCATCCAATCTGTTCTTGAGATGATCTCTGAATTCAGGTGGCATGTGTTTGAGATCATATTTTGGATCTTGTGAACTTGTTTTAATTTTCTTCAGCTTCAACCTGAACTTGCATATGAGCAATTGATGGTCTGTTCCAGTGTGCCCAGCACCTTGTTTTGGCTGATGATATGGATGGAGCTTTATACCATCCTTTCTCACAGATAGTCAATCTGATTTCTGTGTAGTCCATTTCATCAGGTCCATATGTATAGTCATATTTTTATGTCACCTTTTATGCAGTTTGAAAAGATATTCTCAATGACTAAGTTATTAGTCTTGCAAAATTCTATCATGTGATCTCTTGTATCATTTCTTTCACCATGACCATAATTTCTAACTACTGATCATTCTTCTTTGTTTCCAACGTTTGCATTCCAGTCATCAGTAACTATCAATGCATATTGATTGCATATTTGATCAATTTCACACTGAAGTTTTTGGTAGAATTCTTCTATTTCATTATCATTGGCTCTAGTGCTTAGTGCATAAATTTGAATAATAGTGGTATTAACTATAGCTGTTTGGATAGTATCTCATCATTGATCCACTTTAAGATTGATCTTGAAATATTCTTTTTTCCATTGAATGTGGCACCATTCCTCTTCATTTTGACGTTCCAGACATAGTAAACTACATGAATTTAGGGTTCAAAATGGCTGATACAAGTGCATTTCAGCTCACAAATGCCTAGGGTATCTATCTTTGGGCATTGCATTTCATTTTTGACAACTTCCAGTTTTCCTAGATTCATACTTTGTTCATTCCTTGTTCTGATTATCAATGGATGTTAAAAGCTATTTCTTCTCATTTTGAGTTGTACCCCATTAGCAAATGAAGGTCCCCAAAATTTTGCTCCATTTACATCATTATTGTCAACTCTACTTTGAGGAGGCAGCCCTTCCCCAGTCATACCTTGAATGCCTTCCAACTTGAGGAGCTCATCTTCCAGCAGTGACAATTTTCTATTTTCAGTTTGTTACATTATCTGGCAATGTACTGCTGCTACCCATAAAATTTTTCATTTTCTGGCATTATATCTGACTGCACTACTTATAGGGTTTTCAGTGAGTAACCATTCATTGGTGGTCTAACTCTCCTTTCTATCTGTGAGTCTGGAAGCGCTGTTGAAACCTGTTCACTACAGATGGTGGTTGGTGGTTATGTGCCGTGGAGTCAGTTCCGACCCACAGCAACCCTGCACAGGGTTTCCGAGGCTGTAAATCTTTACGGGAGCAGAAAGCCTCATCTTTCTCCCAGGGAACAGCGAGTAGTTTCAACCTGCTGACCTTGTGGTTTGCAGCCCAATTCATAACCACTATGCAACCAGAGCTCCTGACTCTACTGGTTTTTAAAATAATGGAGACAGAGCTTCCAGGAGCACAGCAACATGCAAGCCACCACAGTATGACAAGCTGAAAGACAAGTGGTGTTTGGGTCGAGTATTTAAATATTTATTAACTTCATAAGAACTTGCCAAACAATTATGCAAAGTAGTTTTGCCATCTTACCCTCCAAGCAACAAGAGTTCCCATTTCCTTTGATAAACAACAAAATTTGTTATAGTCAGTCTCAGTTTCATACATTAAATAGATGTATAGTGGCATCCAATTGTGATTAAAATGTAAATTTCCTTCATGAGTAATCATGCTGAACATCTGTTTGCATATATAATAACCATATTTTCTTAGTTGAGTGTCTTTCAAATCTTTTATTCATTTTTTTATTAGGTGTGTATATTAGTTTTTCAGTTTTTAACTGGATAATTTATCTACTTATTTACTTGTAAGAGTTCTTTATATTTTTCTATAAGCTTTTTGAGCAAATAAATATTTTGAAATATTTTCACTCAATTGAACCTTGCTTTTAATTGTTTACCAGTGTCTTTTGAAAAGCAGTTAATTTTGTTAATTTCCAATTTATTGAATTTGACTTACAGTTCAAGTGCTTTGTGTTATATTACAGAAATGTTTATAAAACCCAAAGTCACTAAAATTTTATTCAAAGTTTTCTTTTCTTAATCAATGTCTTCTTCTATAAATCTTATAGTATATTAACTCATGCAACTAGGATTTGATCCATTTTAAGTTTAGTATTTAGTATGAGAAAGGGTTAAAATTATTATTTTTTTTTTCCCAGCCAAATGTACCATTGTTGAAAAGATTATATTTTCTCCATTTAATTTTCTTAATAGCCTTATGGAAAATCATTTAAGCATGCATGTATGGATCTATTTCTAGACTCTACTTTGCTTCACGGATGTATTTGTCTAATTTTATGGCCGCATAACACTGTTATTTACTGTATTACGGGAGTTAAAAAAGTTGGTGGAAAATTGGATTTAAAAAGTAAAGGAATTTTCCCACAAACTTTTTGAAGACCTCTTGTGTCTTGAAATCATTCTTCATCCCTGCCAAAACTGCCTGAGAAGGAGAGCTACCAGGTTCCAAGTGAGCTGCAGCTTGTGGAGGCACAGCTGAGAGCATTTCAGAATCAGGAAGATGAGCCCCTTTTACTTTTGATGTCCCTTCAGCGCCCTCTGCTGTCAAAGCTTAACATTGTACCAGGTGGTACAAGTTCTAGTATCACAGTCAGTGCAATGAAAGGTAGATTTGGAGCTGGAAAACAATTATATCCTTAATTTTCACAATCTACTTAAGAGTTGATATTGTATGACTGGGGACCAAAAGGTGGGGATTCGAATCCACCAGCTGCTCCTCAGAAGACTCGCTATGAGTCAGAACCGACTTAATGGCAATTAAGAACCAAAATAACTATAGCGGTTGCCTTTGAACCAATTCACCTGGGACTGTGTGATGAGACCTGAATACTACATTACTTATACTGTGGTATTCCATATAAGAAATTGTGAAATTAGAAATCATTTTGCTTTCATAAGGAGCCCTGATGGCACTGTAGGATAAGGACTGGACTGCTAACAGCAAGGTCAGCAGTTCAAATCCAATAGCCACTCCGCAGGTGAAAGTTTAGACTTTCGGCTCTCATGAAGATTTGTAGCCTTGGAAACCCTATGCAGGGTTATAAGAATCCGAAGGACTCCTGGTGTGGTGCTGTAGGATCAGCACTGGACTTTGAATCACAAGGTTGACAATTCAAACTCACCAGCTGCTCCTTGGAAACCCTATATAGGGTTGCTGTGAGTCAGAACTGACTTGATGGCACAAAGACATCTTTTAAGTTCTAAAATAGTTCTTTGACCAAGGTCCTGCTTAATCATTCACAAAGTCCTAGTCATAAAGAAACATGAAAACATTCACTCCCTGAGCCCTGAGCGTTTTAGTTTCTATGTGCATAATTTGCATATGGCTTGATAAACTTCTTTTAGGATTTTGTGTGGTGAGGACTGTTGGTAACGAATTCTTATAGCTTTCTATTATATGAACATGTCTGTACCTCCAATATTAAAGAACATTTTCACTGCAGTTATAATTCTGAATTGATCATTTCCCCCTCAGAACTCTTAGGTGCGATTCCATTGCGTTTTGTGTCTATACTTTCTAATTAGAAGTTAATAGGAACTGCAGACAGCCTATACTCGATGGCAGCTAACAACAATCAGAAGCAGTCCTTGTATACTGTTGCAGCTGTGTGCTGTTGAGTTGGTTCTGACTCTAGTAGACTCTGTATAGAATTTCCCAGGCTGTAAATCTTTACAGGAGCAGATATCCTCTCTTTCTCCCCTGGTAGCATAGTGGTAACGAATCGGGCTGTGAACCTAAAGGTCAGCAGTTCGAAACTACCAGCTGTTCCACAGGAGAAAGATGAGGCTTTCTGCTCCCGTAAAGATTTACAGCCTCGGAAACCCTGTACAAGGTCACTATGGGTCGGAACCGACTCAACGACACTTAACAACAACAACAACAGCAAGGTGAGCAGATCAAATCCATCAGTCACTCTGAGAGTGAAAGATGAGGCTTTCTGCAGTACTTGTGGTGATAGTGATGGTGTGCAATGAAGTCAGTGCCAATTCATAGCTACCCTGGATAGTGTTTCCAAGGCTGTACATCTTTACAGGAGTAAAAGGCCCCATCTTTCTCCAAGGAGTGACTGGTAGATTCAAACTACTGACCTTGTGGTTAGCAGCCCAGCTTGTAATTCATTATGTTACCAGGGCTCCTTCTGCAGGTACAATAATATCCACATTATGTATAGTGTATTATAATATTAAGATAATACATTGTATCAGTAATACATTATACTATTGTGTATAATGTATTATATTATTATTATTGGAATGCATGAAAGAAAACAGAAAATTAAATCTATGGTAATGTTGTGAATAACATTGTAATGAATGGAAATTTCAGAAACTTAAATTGCACTCAATTGGAACCTGTATGTTATGTTATGCCAAACATAACTAGGAGTATTACGTGGTTTAAAAATTCAGGAAAGTTTAGATCCATTCACCATATTTGTTCAATCTAGATGCAGAAAAAATTGTTCAAGAAGCTGGTCTGTATGAAAAGGAATGCCATATTAGACTGGAAGAAGATTCATTAACAATCTGGGATATACAGATGATGTTGTTAAGTGCCGTTGAGTCAATTCCAACTCAAGCAACATTTATAGCTTTCCAAAGAGCAGCTGGTGAGTTTGAACTACCAGCCTTGTGGTTCAAACCTACTTTAGAGTCCAGTGCTTATCCTATAGGCCACAGCAGGAGTCCTTACAGATGATACAATCTTGCTTGTTGAAAGTGAAGAGAACATGAAGAACTATGGAGAAAGATGAAAGATTACAGCCTTCAGTATGGATTATTACCTCAATGTAAAGAAAACATAAATTCTCATAACTGAACCAATAAGGAACATCATGATAAATGGAGAAAAATTGAAGTTCTCAAGGATTTCACTTCACTTCAATCCACAATTAGCACTCATGGAAGCAGCAGTCAAAAAATTAAATGGCATACTAATCTGCTGCAAAAGCCCTCTTTAGAGTGTTAAAAAGCAAAGCTATCACTTTGAGGGCTAAGGTGTGCTTGACCCAATCTGTGATATTTCAATTGTCTCATGCGTATGTCAAAGCTGGACAATGGATAACTAATATCAAATAATTGATACCTTTGAATTATGGTACCGGCAAATAATATTAAATATGTCCTGGACTGTCAGGAGAAGAATGAGAAAATCTGTGTTGGAAGATGTACAGCTAGAATGTTTCTTAGAAGCAAGGTTGGCAGGATTTTGTGTTACATACTTTGGACAGATAGTTAGAAGGCACCGGTCTCTGAAGAAGTTAATTATGCTTGGCCAAGTAAAGGATGAGCTAAACTGAGGAAGACTCTACAATGGGCTCAAATAGTGATGATTGTGAGAATGAGGCTAAAGTGGGCAGTTTCCTCTACTGCTGTATTATCATTATGAGTTGGAACTGACTTGACAATACCTAACAACAACAAAATATTTTTCATTTTATGTTAATACATTGCAATCTTTTGGTTTTCTCTCATTTCCTCATAGTTTGGGGTAGTGAGAAGACAATTAGAATGAAGAGTTTTAAAAGTGCCCATCTCACAGAATCCTGAAAAATGTAACTATAAAATTAGAATAGATTTTTTATTGCTGAAAAATGCTACAGATATCATGGTTCATATTTTATGCAGAGTGTATATTTGGGCATGGTGTCTGATTCTGTTTGGGAAGCCATTTTTAGAGTAGTGAAGACCTGGTCATTCAGGAATGAATCCATTGGGGTGATACAGAGCATTTAAAGGCAAACTTCCCTAGGGACAGAGTCTCCATTTGATTTTAGTTTTGCCTTTCTTTCTTTGAATGTAGAATTAAAGGAAAGCCAGGGCCACTAGTTTGCTGGCATACATAAACTATATGCAAATATCTGAAATGGACTATGCTTTGTTTTTAGTTTATTGGAAATCTGAGTTTGAATGCTACTTAAGAAAAAAAAAATCACTTCCTTGATAGGGGCTTTCAAATGCATGAGAAAGAAAGGTAGTATGAGTTGAAATCCACTTAATGATAATGAGTTTGGGTCCCAGTGTAGGAACTTGCCTGAGTTCACACAGCTGTAATTCTAGATATGTGACTAAATGCAGTATTTTGCAGATTTACTCCTGTCCTGAAACTTCAGTAGTTTTGAACAGATTTCTCAAAAGAGTTATGTAACAGAAAGGCTGGGATTTAACCAGCTCCCTGTAGAGAAATATCTATAGGAAGATAGAATGAGAAGATGAGATGTCCAAAAAACTTTCTGCTCTGGGCTGTTCTTAGGATAAACTGTTGTGAACATTAGAGAGGAAAACTCTCTTAGTGAAGAATTAGCTCAGTTGGGAGTTTCTACTGCTCTCAGAGTAATGGCTGGGAACTGCTAACAGAAACATCTCTACTGGGAGCCACTGACAGGATCTACAGCAAGTAGAGATAGTTTAGGAAGAACCAAGTGCTAACTGCTTTCAGTCTCCTCTGCCAACCTCTTGTGAGTCACTCATGAAATCCTGAGGATAGACACAGTGGAGTTTTCTATTAGCTCACTGAGGAGGAATAATAACTTTCAAGGAAGCTTGAAGGCGTATATACCATGCTGGTTGAATCCAACAACAGATCACTTAAATTTTAACCTCACTTTAAATCCAAGGTGGGAGACAGTGGCACATAAATGTAGAATAAGCATTTGATTTGTCTTTCTCCAATGCAACAGTCTCCTGTTTGTCTTGTGTCAGATCATTAGAAAATTGCAGGGGAGAATGAGGATAATTGGGGAATTCTCCAACTCCTTGGAGGTGTTACCCTAAGGCTTTAATTATAGTCCATATCCTGAAACAGATACTTGATCTTTTACTATTATTTTAAAAGTATATATAATACAACATTTGCCAGTTCAACGTTTTTCAAGTTTGGAATTTAGTGATATAAATACCACATATAAAACCCACAACCCATGGTCTTTGTCAAAATTTCCATCACCATCAACAAAAACTTACTACTTCTTAAACAATGACTCCTGCTTCCCCCCTCCCTTCCAACCCTGGTAACCACTTTGGTCTCTGTACATATGCCTATTCCTAGTATTTTCTATGAGATCCAATATTATTTGTTCCTTTGTGATTGATTTATTTCACTCAGCATAATGTTTTCAAGGTTCATCATGTTGTAGCATGGATCAGGACTTCATTTCTCTCTATAGCTGAGCAATATTTCACTTCATGTATGTACCATAATTTGTCTATTCATCCATTGCTGAATGATCTTTTAATTTTCAGGAAACTAGGAAAAGTAGATTATCACCTTTGTGACTTTCATGGATTGAACTGTATCCTCCTAAAATATGTGTTAACTTGGCTAGGTCAGTATTCACATTACTGTGTGATTCCCTCTCATTTTGTGATCTGATGTAATCCACTTCCATTTTGTGATAGGTGTTGTAACTCCTAACCTCTATATGTTAACAGGATGGATTGAACTAGTAGCTACAACAGGTTTAAACATTGCAATGATTGTGAAGATGGTCCAGGGGTGGGCAGTGTTTTGTCCTGTTATACATAGGTTTGCTATGAGTCAGAATTGACCGGATGGCAGCTAATAACCACTAACAACAATATGTTAGTGAGGTAGGATTACGGCTTTTGAGGAAAAGCTTTACAAGAGAGTGACTCAAGTCTCACACTACTTAATGCACACCCTTGATTGAGTCATACCTTTATCTTACAAGAGATAAAAGAATAGAGAAGTGAGCAGAGAGGAGAGACCTGAGTACTACCACAAAAGAAGAGCTGAGAATGAAGCATGTTCTTTGGACCCCATGTTTCTGTACCCAAAGCCTCCTAGTCCTAGGGGAAGACTGATGCCAAGACATATCGATATTTCTAAGAAATGTTTGGCCCACAGATTTTGAAAGGAGACAGGGACCTTCTCCTAGAGTCAGTAGAGAAAGCCTTTCTCTAGATCTGATGTCTTGATTTCACACTTTTAAATCATGAGAGAATAAATTCATATCTGTTAAAGTCATTCATTTGCAGTATTTCTGTTATAGTAGCACAAGATGTCTAAAACAGTGTTCTATGCCTAACAATACATAAGTTTTCTTCAGTGCTCAAACATACTCTTTGTAGCTGCTCTTTGGTTTCAATTTTCCCACTCAAGACATCACTCTTTCTCCTAACCCTCACAATATGCTTCTCTCCTTCTTGTAGAAACTGAATCTGGAAGTTTCAGATGAATCTTGATTTAAAAAAATAATTCTTTGACAATGATAAAATAAGGCTTCATTTTCCATGATGAATCTCAATAGGAGGACGTCTTACTTCATGAAAGAGATCTTAGAAAGATAGTTCTGCATTACCAGGTGTAATATGTGTTTTCCACATTTCTTCCTCTTTTTAAATTTGCAATGATCTTCAGCTTCTTAATGAACCACAAGAGAACTGGGGAAAGACAATCAACCGACTGCCAGTGCCAATTTTTCCATCCTCTTCCTATTTCCCCCCATAGGATCCATAGTATTTTCTTACATTTTTCACTAATTGGGGCAAAGATATAACTGTAACAAAAACAGTGTTGTAATAATGGCTCCCTAGAGTTTTGAAAAGTATAAATATCAGCTGTTGGGGCCACAATTAATAAAAGACAAAAGAAAAATCCTTCAGTGATGATTAGGGGGATACTTCTAAGAATTCTCAGCAGAGGAAGTAGGGATACACAATTTGAGACATTCAGATGTCAGTGGTAGGAAGAATAGAAAGTTGTGAGAGTATTTATTTTGAATTACCATTTCATTAAAATATTCTGGATTCTATTCTAATAGCTATGCGTTAGAGAACATAAGTGAATGCCCTTCTTGGTTTATTGTATCTGAGAAACTGAATGAAGATAGCATTTCAAATCTGATAGTGACACCAGTGATAATTTTAGAAATGTTTTAATCATTCCCTGAGCTTTAATCTGTCTATCTAGTTACTTAGTGAGAGTGAGCAAAGTAAAGTACAAATTACATATAGTAGATTGAAAAAAAATGGAGACTAATATAGGGCTTGAAGGGGAGATTTAAAAAAGAATATTACCAATTGAACTTTGATAGACATCCAAAGTGGTTTAAACAAGTGCCATAAAATATGCTCTCCCAATTCCATGGCACCAGCTCCTTCTCGATAACCATTTCTGACAGAATGATATAGGAATTCTTTGCTAGACAACCAAAAATAAATGCAACATACCTATAACTCTCTGTTAAGAATGTGCTTTAAATATCTAGTTCATTCATCATCTATTCTTGAATGCCATATGAAACTATTCTCTGGAGACAAAGGTATATTAGAAAACTATAATAACAAATGAAGTATTAAAAAACAGTGATTTTATAGCTGAATTATCTTTCTTTGCAGAATTCCTCAGTGTTTGAATCTTACTATCTTAATATCCTGTGAACACATAATCTACTGCATAGGCCTTAGATATGGGAAGTGAGTAGGTAAATACTTTTATTCCCCAAGGAAGATTCTGGTGGGTTTCCTTTGTTAGCTACCAATTGATGTATAAAGTATTGTGAAGAGTCAGAGCAATAAAAAAGATATGGAAGGTATTTTTATGAGAACTGAAGTCTGGTTTATATTTTATATCATCTTGGTTATATAACAGATTGACATGTAGGTAGTATGATTACAGCTATGAAATATACTCTAGTGTATTGGGTATCTGTCAACAGATATTTCTTTCCAAGGCTTGAAATTTCATCATCTTTTCCATGAGCTTTAGTGATGTCTTATCTAGATGTGCTTTTTAAAAATTAAATACTTAATAATAAACCATTAAGTAACTATTTTTAAAAAGTAGCCATTAAATTTTAAAAATTATATACTGTTGTTAAGTACCATTGTGTCAGTTCCGATTCAATGACCCTGCATAGTGTTTCTTAGAAGCAGCTGGAAGGTTTGAACTGCAAATATTGTGGTTAGCAGTCCAGTGCTAATCCTATAGTGCCACACTACTATAGGGATATAAAATGACCCTCAAGTCATTGGCATTCTAGTATATAAACAATCAAGAGTTACCAAATAATTTAAGAGAATAGGATTTGTATCATTTCTATTCTGGGAGACCAGAGTAACCAGAGATTACAGTTTCTAATCGGGTGATCAAGAATGGATGAGAAGTGGATAAACTTTTTTCAGGTGAAGGAAAAAGGCCAACCAAAGCCCAGAGTCAGGATGTTGTAAGATGAAAACATAGCATCACGGTAGAGAAATGTTTTTTACTATTGGTGTGTTCGGGGAGAGGAAAGAATAATTGGTGAAGTAAGAAAGGTGACAGCATCATTCCTGCTAAGAATGGCACTGTGCTTATATAGCTTAAGAAAAGTGTGTAAGGTAGACTTGTTGTTGTTAAGTGCCGTGGAGTCGGTTCTGACCCATAGCAAGCCTGAAAATGCTTTCTGAGGCTGTAATCTTTATGGGAGCAGAAAGCTTCATCTTTCTCCCGTGGAGCAGCTGGTATTTTCAAACTGCTAGTAATTATTACATGTGTATATTTACTTAATTAATTATTAACAAGTTAACATATCAATGAATGAGTAAATGAATCAAAATGATTATTTATCTACTCAGGAACATATAAATGTTACCCATTAGCGTATCTTTTTTTTGTTTTCAGTTTTTTTTTTTTTTGCTGGATCATCTGTATTTTTATTTCCAACACTGAAGGAAGCACCATACCATTTTCCACAGTAGTTGCACCGTTTTAAAGTCCCACCCACAATGTAGGAGTGTCCCAGTCTCAATATCCTCCCCAGCATTAGTTGTTGTCTGTTTTGTTTGTCAACTTTTTATTGTAAATTGAGCGCAGGTTTACAGAGCAGATCAACAGTTTTACATTCAACAGATCACATACTTTACTGCATCACATGATTGTAATCCCCTCCAGTTAACAATCCCCAGCAGTTAACAGTACTTACCTCTCTATTCACTTTATCTATTGCATTTCCTCCAGGTGCAACCATGTTTCACAGATTCATCATTATTCCTCAACATTTTGTAGTATTCCATTGTGTATCTGTAGCAAAGTTTGTTTAGCCAGTCTTCTGTTGATGGCTATTTAGGCTGTCTGCATCTTTTTGATATGCCTCTTGTATAGCCTATTCTTTATACAATGACCCACTTGGATAGAAAAACTAAACAAGTATTTCTGCTCTAATTTCCCTTTTTAAAGTGAGGATACCTAAGGGAAAACTCCCAGAGATGTTAATAAATTTTAAAAAAAGGACACATCAAATGCACAGGATGAACAATCAGTGAGTCTCTTGAATTGAGTAACATTAGCTAAATATGATAAAAATTTTAAATCAACTTTGGTGGTTTTATATTATTTCTTTGGGCATTTTGGTTGATTTTAATTGCCTTACAAAATTCACCCTCATTTCAGTTGAATTAAGGGGAAAGTGATTTGTCGACTATTTGGTCTGGAGAAATTGGAGGTTCTGTAATGCCTAGGGGTCAGACATTGTCAATAATAGATTCAACTTGAAATCCAAGAAAATGTCATCAAGAGATACAATAGCTCCTTTTGAGAAGATATGTGATGACTTGTATTATTTTTTTCCTGAAGTTTAATGTTATAATTATAATAGGAATCTAAATCATGTCCATCTTCATAACAGAATGATGAGGAGTTAGTAAAATTAATGATTGACGAGACTGAGAATTTTGTTTTTGTAGAAAGACTGAAGGATACCAACTGCTTTTACATGCACCAACGTGTCTTTCAACTCTCCTTTATCAAGTGGGTCAAATATTGGTTGTGTGATTCAGTGAAAGAATGAGTTGAAATAAACATAATATTATCACTAAAAATATACAGAATAGAAGCTTAGGTCCAATGTTGGTCCAGTAGTTCAACTTAAATTAAAACAATAGTGTTGTTTTGTTTTTAAAGCCTTAGAATGAGATAAGCTTAAAGAAAACTCAACAAGAGAAACTAATCGCTACTTCTTGAAAATGAAATAACATATGTAGCCAAAGCTGACTTTATGAAAATTAAAATGTGCATGCGTTCTGCTAAGTCCTTTAGTTTTAACAAAAACTCAGTTTAGAGATCCTATTAGTATCTATAGTCTATAGATGAATAAACAGAGACACAGAGAAGTATGAAGCTGGTAAATAAAGCAATATGTATTTTTTATTCCCCAGCTTATATTTGGAGCAGGCCGTGTGAATAGATCATTTAGACAGCAATACTCTAATAGTGTTCTTGTTGTTAAGTGCTGTCAAGTCAGTTTTGACTCATAGGCACCAAGGAACAGATGGTGAGTTTGAACTGCCAACCTGGTGGTTAGCAGTCTAGTGGTTATCCTACAGCACTATGCCAGATGTAGAAATATCACTGGAAATAGATGTCATATTGTTAAATTTCCTTCTTTCTTTTGTCTTAGTTATCTTTGGAGATGCACAACTTGTATTTAATATTTCATTCTCATAGTAGTCATTCAAATATTTGAAGATAAGTAATGTATGCTTTCCTCAGTGGCATCATTAGGGTTGTTGTCACCTAGTATGGTAATTCATGGTGTGATTCCTCCCCTAACTCCATAAACTTATCTTCCTATATCATGCCATATAGAAAGTTTAATAATGTTTATTATTAATTTTTATTGTAGAATGACATACAAGTATAGTTATAAATCACTTTGATATAATATGTCTTAGATTAAATGAATACTAATAAAATATTTTATAAAATCTTTCTATATTGAATTACAATATTATTAGTAACTGAACTTTTTTATTTTTCTTCTTTTCTTTTTATTACTACTACTGTCTCAAATATGGATGTGAAAGCTGGATAGTGAATAAGGAAGACCGTAGAAGAATTGATGCCTTGTCTCATATGGATGCGAAAGCTGGACAGTGAATAAGGAAGACCGTAGAAGAATTGATGCCTTTGAGTTGTGGTGTTGGAGGAGAATACTAAAAATGCCAAGGACTGCCAAAAGAACCAATAGATCTATTTTGGAAGAAGTGCAGCCTGAGTGCTCCTTGGAGGCCAGGATGGCTAAGCTTCGTCTCTCCTACTTTGGACATATTGTCAGGAGAGAACAGTCGCTGGAGAAGGATGTCATGCTGGCTAAGATGGAGGGTCAGAGAAAAAGAGGACAACCCCCAATGAGATGGATCAGCCAGGTGGCATCATTGATGGCGTCAAGTGTGGCAGCAGTGGTGGGGTTGGCCCAGGATCGGACATTGTTTCATTCTGCTGTGCATGGGGTCTCTATGAGTCGGTTCTGACTCGATGGCACCTGACAACAACAACAACTGTCTCAAAAAAGTTTTGATATAGTTCCACAAATACTAATTACCACAATATTGTAGCTAAAACACCAGAAATTTTTGATATAATCAGCATACATAAAAACATGAACATCAACAAAAACAATGGTGCATGCTTGTACTATTACTAATCAGATGAAACCATGTGATTAGAATTGTCATTGTAATTGGGCAATAATGGAAGTGTATTTGAAAGTTCACAAAATAAATTTGCATAGAGCTTTAGACTTGTAAGTATATTGATACACGCAAGTTGGGCTTATGGAAATTATTTTTCTTGTTATAACTAACTACATGGCTAATTTTATAAAAAAAATAATAAATTTCTGCTGAAATACTGAGCAAACATTTTGTAGATCATCATTTGGACCTAACTTCCTCTAGCAATGTCACCCAGTGTATTTTGTAACCAAATTTGATAAGGTGGAGGGTCAGAGAAAAAGAGGAAGACCCCCAGCGAGATGGATTGGCAAAGTGGCTGCATCAAGGAACTCAAGCGTGGCAACAATAGTGAGGTTGGCCCAGGATCAGGTAGTGTTTCATTCTGCTGTACATAAGATCATTATGAGTCGGAACTGACTCGATGGTACCTAATAACAATAACAAGTGACACCACAAGTTTCTTTTGCAATACTTTAAATCTAGATTAAGGCTCCTTTGATCTTCATGTTACATCACAGTGATTCACTTACATCTCAAAATCATAGTCAGCTTTCTCTGGATTCTTCTGTGGATATTTTCTATTTTGTTAATAGTGTTCTTAAAATATATTATGAGAGGAAAGAGGCAGCAAGATGATGGACCAGGCAGTAACACTATATAGATTCTCTACAAAAAAGATAAGGAAAACCAAATGAAACAGATAAAAATGATAGTCCTGGAAACCTGAGCTTCAGATGAAGGGATAGAGAAGTGGACTGAATGCTTTCTAGGAGAGGAATCTGAATAGATGCAGCAGAAAAGGAGACAGACTAGTGACCTGTGCTGGCTGACCAAATGTAATATGGCCATTTTAAACTTTCGTTAGGGGCCTCTGAGACAAGACAGCATATTCGTGACTCATAGAGATAAAAAAACATTTGGTTTTCTTTTCCCTGCACTCCTCTGGTTACCAGAAGCTGTCTGGCCCTCTGACATGTGTACCCCAAGAGAAGCTTCTGCTCTACTGGTGGTTGGAGTCACATGATGATAAATGCTGCTGTTGTGAGCCCCATCAAAGTGAGTGGGGAGCTCTCCCCACTAATACAGTGCCTGGATCCAGGTGAACTCTGCTCCATTCCTGAAGAGCTGACCCTGGCCAACCCTAAACTAGCACTAACTAGGTGAAAAAAAAGGAGACAGGTGATTTATGCTGGCCAGCCAGGTATTGTGTGGCCATCTTGAATTTTCGTGGGCAGCTTTGAAGTTAGAGGGTGGTTGATGGCACACAGTCATACAATTTATTGACACAGAAAAGGGAGAGAACCATTCCCATACAGCCAGCCACAACTATAGCCTTTACAACCCCACCCATGGAAAGAGTAAATACTAGCTGCTATACACCTGATCAATGATGACAACCAATATCATCCAAAAACTTGAATTTACTTGATATGGCTTTTTGATTCAAAGTCTTCCTAATTCCCACCAAGTGATTGGGTGGGACCACACAAATAAGGTATAGAGACTCTAAGTCTGGGATTAGTTAGTTTCATCATCTAGCTAGGTTTAAGAGAAGCCATCTCAGAAGCAGAGGTAGGTGATTCCAGGACCATCAAGAAGGAAGAGCATGAGTGGAGTGTGATATCCCTGCCTGGAAGAGTGGTGATAGCAGAGGTGACAGCAGAAGTGTGGCATAGAGAGACAGAGCAGCTGTGGGCTTTAGGCCCATGGACTGAGGCAGAGGCAAAAGGACCACATGGCTGAAAGACCAAACACAAGAGTGAGGCATGCCTGCAGTATGACAGACAGGAGGCATTCCTGACTGGACAACTGCTGTGTCCTGAGTTGGTTTTGATCCTGAATTGTACACTGTTGACTTCCCTAATAAACCTCATAACCATGAGTATTGTGATGAGTTCTATATGTCTCTTACAATGGGTTATCAAACCCAGATATAAAGCAGAGAGTCCTGTGGGAGGGATGGTTGGTGCCAGAATAGGGTAAAGAAGGCTGTAGGGTAGAATAATGTCTGATCTCCACTTAATTGGCCTTGGACTGATTTTGAGTTTGATTCTCTTTCCTCCTTTTGAAGTCAGGGGAAGTCAGACATGCTCCCACATGGGTTTTGCACCCATTAAATTGAGCTACATGAATAGCAAATAGAGGCAGTACACATGCTTCCACCTCTTAATCACACCCACCAGGAGGCAGTTGGCTAGTGTCTAAGAATACATCAACATATAATCATCAATTTAATACAAATACAACAACACCACAGTATCCTGGAAGTAAAAGATAATTTCTGTTCACATGAAGAAACAAGATAGAGTGGCTCAAACAATTCATCAAGAGGCAGAGTGAGAGGAAGAAAGGCACTTGAACTACTTGAAAAAGAATTCATGAAAATGTTATTTAGGTACCTCCAATTGACTCTTGTTGTGGTGCTTGCTATAGGATCAACACTGGACTGTGAGCCACAAGATTGGCAGTTCAAACCCACCAGCTGATCCTTGGAAACTCTATACAGGGTCACTATGAATGGGAACTGACTCAACAGTTAACAACAACAGTAGCAAATTGATTGACAGAAAGGTGGAGGAAACAAGGAAGATTTCAGAAAACATTGCAGGAGCAACTGAACATAACAGATAAAAGATTGAAGACAATACAGAACCTACAAACAGAAATCCAGAAGATTAATACTAAGATTTTAAAACTGTCAGTACAAAAGAATAGATTTGAATTAATGGAAACCTGAATTAGTATTGAAGCTAAATCTCTCAACACTAATAAGCTAGAAGATCACTCAGAAAAAAAGAATGAAAACATCTTAGAAAGCCTAAGATTCATGTGGGACACCATGAAGCAGAATGACTTATGGGTGATCAGAATTTTAGAAGAGGACGAGATAAAGAAAAACACAAAATAAATGTATCAGGAAAGCTGCTGGAAGAAAACTTTCCTGCTATCAAAAAAGACAAGAAAGTAAACATTCAAGAAGCTGAATGAACCCCAAACAGGATATATCCCCAAAGAAAATCACCAAGACATATTATAATTGCAATCTCCAAAATCAGACAAAGAAATAATCCTGAGAGCAACTCGAGAAAAATGAAAAGTTGTATACAAAGGAGAGGCATTAGGATTAAGCTCTGATTTATCAGCAGAAACCATGCAGGCAAGAAGGCAATGGGAAGACGTATACAAAACTCTGAAAGAAAAAAATTGCCAACTAAGAATCATATACCCAGTAAATGTGTCCCTAACACAATGGTGAAATTAGAATATTTCCAGATAAACACAAATTAAAGAAATTTGTAATAACTAACTAACTTTACAAAAACTACTAAAGGGAGTACTTTGGATTGAGAACCAACAACAGCAGACAACAACCTGAGATTGACATACACACAGCACCACCCAAAATTCAATATAGATATAGAAGTACCCAAAATTAAACAAACCTGTTAGCTTGAAAATAGGGAACCAGAGATGTCTATTTATAATGAACACAACTACAAATCAAAAAGAGGGAAGAGTCCAGTTACAGAACTTTCACATAGTGAGGAAGTTAAGATTTCAAGATAAAACAAGCCTGTTTCAAACTGTGGAAAGAATTAATAAATTACAGGGTAACATGAGAAAAAAATTAATATACCTTCACATCAAAGCAACAAAAAGGACAATCAAAGATTTAGTAAACATTAAAACAATTGCAATGAAGAAACAGTGATAAATAAATCTTTTCAGGAGCAGAAAGCCTCATCTTTCTCCCATGGGAACAGCAAGTAGTTTTGAACTGCTAACCTTGAGGTTAGCAGTTGGACTTGTAAACACTACACTACCAGAATAGAACAAATAATAATAATAAAAATTTAAAAAATATATTTGAATCAAATGAGAAAACACAGCACACCAAAACCTTTGAAACACAACAAAAACAGTGCTTACAGGGCTGTGAACCTCAGGGTCAGCAGTTCGAAACTCACAGCTGTTCCGTGGGAGAAAGATGAGGCTTTCTGCTCCCGTAAAGATTTACAGCCTCAGAAACCCTATACAGGGTCACTATGAGTCGAAACCGACTTCACGGCATGTAACAGCAACAACAAAGGCAAAATCAACATATTAATGCAACATCTCCAACAATTAGAATAAGAACAGCAAAGCAAGCCTACGGCCACCAGATAAAAATAATAATAAAGATTAGAACAGAAATAAATGAAACAGAAAACAGAAAAAGAATAGAAAGAATCAACAAAATAAGAAGTTGGTTCTTTGAAAGGATTAATAAAATTGACAAACCATTAATAAAAGCAGCAAATCTAACAACAACAACAACAAAGAAGATGCAAATGACACTCATAGTAATTGTATGGGTGATGTCACAACAGGACCAATAGAAATAAAACGCATAATAACAAAACACTAAAGATTTACACCCTCGGAAACCCTGTACAGGGTCGCTATGGGTCGGACCCGACTCGATGGCACTTAACAACAACAATATAGAATTGTACACCAACAAATTTGAAAATCTAAAAAACATGGACAAAGTTTTAGAAAAGCATGACCTATCAAATGAGCACAGAATGCAGTAGAAAACCTAAACATACCTATAACCAAAGAAGAAATTGATAAGGTCATTTTAAAAACTCCCAACCCAAAAGGGTCCAGATGGCTTTATTGGTGAACTCTACCCAAAATTCAGAAGAGATGACACTAATTCTACTCAAAACTATTCCAGAACACAGAAAAGGATGGAAAATTTTTTAGTACCTCATATCCAAACCAAGCAAGACATCACTAAAAAAGAAATTTATAGACTAATATCCCTCAAGAACATAGAGATCAAAATTCTCAACAAAATCCTAACTAATAGAATTCAACAACTTATCAAAAATATAATATATCATGACAAAGTGAGATTTATGCCAGGTATACAAGTATGGTTCAATATTAGAAAAACAATATATGTAATCCACCAAAAAAGAAAACAAAAGGAATTTTTTTGCAATGACATGTCAGACAAGAAAATAATCTCCAAAATGCATAGAAAACTACAACACTTCTATTTAAAAAGTCATATTTGTCATCATGTTATTAACTTATTTCACTCAATATTTGGCTTCCAGATTCATCCTTGTATGTTTCATGATCACATCATTTTTATGGTTGCATAGTAAGTATTCCACTATATATTCAAATACATATCACATTTTGCGTATCCATTCATCAATTGAAAGGGAATTAATCTGTTCTCAGTTTCTGCTCCTGTGTATTATATGCAACTAATGTAAGTGTACACATGTCTGTTCGTGTTATTTCTATTAGGTCTCTGTGGTATATACCTCAGAGTGGGAATTATGAATCATAAGGTAACTCTATTTCTAGATTTTTGAAAAAGTGGCATGTCTTTTTTATTGTGGTTGTATCATCATGAATTATTTAAAGGAAACAAGTGCCTATAATAAAACTCTCAAGATAGTAACAAGGATGAATCTGGAGGCCACAATATTGAGTTAAATAAGTCAATAACATGAAGACAAATATGTATGATTCCACTTCTATAAGAAAACAAGAATAGGTTTATTGTTATTTCATATGATCAAGTTGGTTCTTTAAAGTAAGCTGCGTAAAACAGAACAAACACTGCCTGGTTATGCACCATTCCCACAATTGTTGCTATATTTGAGCCCATTATTATAGCCACTGTGTCAATCTGTCTCATTGAGGGTCTTCCTGGTTTTCACTGAATCTGTATTTTACCAAGCATGATGCCCTTCTTCGGGACTATTATATTCTATAACAATGAATAAGGAAGACCATAGAAGAATTGATGCATTTGAATTATGGTGTTGGCCAAGAATGATGGATATACCAAGGAAGGTCAGAAGAATAAGCAAATCAGCCTTGGAAAAAGTACAGCCAGAACGATGCTTAAAAGCAAGAAGAGTGAAACCTCATCTCATGTACTTTCTTTATTTTGTTTTCTCAAACTGCTCTTTGAAATCTTTTGCTCAACTCCATCATTTCTTCTATTTGTTTTAGAGTAAGTTTCAGAGTCTCTTCTGATATCCATTTGGTCTTTTTTCTACTTTACTGTGCTTTAATAATCTTTTCTATTTTCATGTGTGATATCCTTGATATTGTCCATAACTTGTTTGGTCTTTGGTCATTAGTGTTCAATGCCTCAAATCTATTCTTGAGATGGTCTCTAAATTCAGGTGGGATATGCTCAAGCTCATTCTTTGGATCTAATGGACTAATTTTCTGAAGCTTCAGATTGAACTTGAACAAGAGCATTGATGCAGTTAGCCCCTGTATTTGTTTTGACTGATGATATTGAGCTTCTCCAATAACTCTTTCACAGATGCAGTGGAATTTGATTTCTGTGTTTTCCATCTGGTGAGGCACACATGTC
>NW_006408560.1:17891444-17904007 GCF_000296735.1 Chrysochloris asiatica
GAAAGATGAGGCTTTCTGTTCCCATAAAGATTTACAGCCTCAGAAACCCTGTACAGGGTTGCTATGAGTCAGAACTGACTCCAAGGCACATAACACCACCAACAACATATTTTTACTCTACTGATCCTTCTTCTTCATTTCCAACATTTTTACTCCAATTACCAGTGCTTATCAATGCATCAATTTCATCAACTTTAGTCTTCAGAAATTGTTACAAATCTTCTGTCTCTCCATATTTGGCATTAGTGTTCAGTTTGTAAATTTGAATAACAATCCTATCAGCAGCTCGTCCTCATAGTCATATGGATATTATCCTATGACTAACAGTGTTGTTCTTGAGGCTAGATCTGGAAATGTTCTTGTTGATGATAAACATGACACCATTCCTTTTCAATTTGTTATTTCCAGCAGAGTAGACTATAAGTTTGTTTGTTTCACAATGGTTACAGTAGTGTATTTCAACTTACTAATGCCTAAGATCACAGAGCACAGCCTTCGGTATGGATTGCATCTCAATGTAAAGAAAACAAAAATTCTCACCACTGGACCAATAAACAGCATTCTTATCAACAGAGAAAAGATTGAAGTTGTGAAGGACTTCCTTCTTCTTGGATCAATTATCAACACTCATGGAAGCTGCAGTCAAGAAATTAAACGACCTATTGCATTGGGCAAATCTGCTGCATAAGACCTTTTTAAAGTGTTGAAGAGCAAAGACGTCAGCTTGAGAACTAAGGTGCCCCTTACCCAAGCCATGGTATTTTCAATAACATCATATGCATGTGAAAGCTGGACAGTGAATAAAGACGACCATAGAAGAATTGATGCTTTTGAGTTATGGTGTTGGAGGAGAATATTGAAAGTGCCATGGGTTGCCAAAAGAACCAATAGATCCATTTTAGAAGAAGTGCAGCCAGTGTGCTCCTTGGAGGTCAAGATGGCCAAACTTCGTCTCTCATACTTCAGACATATTGTCAGGAGGGACCAGTCACTGGAGAAGGATATCATGTTTGGTAATATGGAGGGTCAGAGAAAATGACGAAGACTCCCAATTAAATGGGTTGGCCAAGTGGCAGCATTGATGGACTCAAGCGTGGCAACAGTAGTGAGGTTGGCCCAGGATCAGGCAGCATTTTGTTCTGCTGTGCATAAGGTTGCTATGGGTCGGTACTGACTTGATAGCATCTAACAACAACAAAGCCTTAATCTTTACAATCCCCACCAAATGATTCTTCTCTTAATGGGGCTGAATAAGGAAAGATGGGAAAAGATACTGACATCATTTCAGTTGTGGATGTTAGTGGGGTTCAATGTAAATGCAAAAACTTGAAACTCTTTGTTATTGTTAAATACTGTGGAGTTAGTTCTCACTCATAGAAACCCTATGCACATCAGAACAAAACACTGCCATGTCCTGAACATCCTCATAATTTTTGCTACACTTAGACTATTACTGCTGCCACTGTGTCAATCCATCTTGTTTGGGATCTTCCTCTGTTTTACTGACCCTACTTTACCAAGTACGATGTCTTTTTCCAGGGACTGATCCCACCTGAAAACACGGCCTGAAAGCTTTGCTTCATTCACATCATTATGGTCAACTGTACCTTGAGGAGGCAGCTCTTCCCTAGTTGTGTTTTGAATACTTTCCAACCTGAGGAGCTCATCTTCCAGTACTATATCTGACAATGTTCCACTGCTATGCATAAGGTTTTCAGTGGTTAAACATTAAGACGTAGTCCACTTCTCCTTCTTCTTAATGTATCTTATTCTACTGAAACCTGTTGACCATGGGTGATGCTGCTGGTGTTTAAAATACTGTTGGCATAGCTTGCAGTCTCATAGCAACACACAAGCCACCACAGATGAAACTCTAGCATGGGTATAAAATGAGTTATCTCAGAAGCAGGAAGGGGGATATCACTACCACCAAGGAAGAAGAGCCAGGAGGGAAGTGCATCCTTTGAACACTTGAGATCATTGTGCAATGAACTCCCTGGTCTCAGGAAACATAGCTATGAGATCAAAGAAACAGAACCAAGAGTCAGATTACAAAATGGAATGGTGGGAGCAAGTGAAGCTGAGTGACTTTAAGCAGGAGGCTTGTTTGCAGAGTGGGGTATCTACCAACACTTATTTGGGGAGCTAGGTTTGCTGACTCATGGAGCTAGAGCTGAGTGTAGTCAGGCTGAGGCTAATGGTGGAGTGGTGTATCCTATGGTTATTTATTAGCAGACTTAAAAGAGCTTTATAACTTTGCCCAGCAGAGTAGAGGCCAAGCCAAGTGACCGAGGACAGACTGGTCTGACTGGAAGAACTGTGCCCTAAGCATTTTCCGATCTTGCATTGCAATCTGTTAACTTCATTACTGATCAACTCCATTACTGTGAGTATAAGGAGCTCTGGTAGCGCAGTGATTATGAGTTAAGCTGCTAACTACAAGGTCAGCAGTTCAAAACTACCAGCTGTTCTGTGGAAGCGTGACAAGATTTTCTGCTCTGGAAAAGATTTACAGCCTTGTAAAACCTATGCAGGGTCATCATGAGATGGAACCTACTCCACAGCACATAACCACACCATCACCACTGTGAGTTATGGTGTCTGCGTTAAGCTGAATAGAGAGGACTGTGGGAGGGATAGTAATGGTTAGGTGATCATTTTTACTTATCAATGATCTAGATTGCAATGTCGATTTGAACCGCAAGGTCAGCAGTTCAAGCTCACCAGCCACTCCTCAGAAACCCTATACGGGGTCACTATGAGTTGGAACCAACTCAACAGCATGCAATAACAACAACAATTCCCTAGTTGAATAAATAACTTTATAGAATACTCATATTAGTCATCATTATTTAACCATGATGATCTGAGATAAAATACATTAAAAATTGAAGTGTTAAAAATGAGAAGTTTAGAAAGTAACAACAGAAAGATATCCAGAAAGAAACCAGATAACTGGCAATCACATACTTTTGATAAATTCTTATGTCAAAGAAAAGAACTTGGAATATTTTGAAATGAATATAAATAAAAAGATATCAAAATTATTTAGAGATACAGTTACAGCTGTGTTAAAAGGAAATTTCATAGTATTACATACTAAGCTATTTTTAAATACTCACAGCAATAAATTAACTCATCTATTAAGAAATTAGAAAAATAAAAAATTAAAATCTACCAAAAATAGACAAAAGGACGGAAAAATATATAACACAACTCAATGTTGTTATTTTTTGTTAAGTGCTGTCAAGTTTGTTCCAATTCATAGCAAACTTATGCACAAGAGAATGAAACCCTGCCCTGTCCTATGCCATCCTCACAATTGTTGTTATGTCTCAGCCCATTGCTGCTACCACAGTGTCAATTAATCTCATTGGGGGGCTTCCAGTTTTTCGCTGACCTTCCACTTGACCAAGCATGATAACAACAACAGTATATATTATATATAGTTATGGTAGTGTAAGTTAAACACTTGACTGCAAAGTCCGTTTGAACTGCAAAGTTGGCAGTCCAAACTCACCAGCTGTACGCTCTTTGAAAACCCTATAAAACCTCAATGGGCACTTAACAAAACAAAACAAAAAAGTGAATATTATTAGTAACTTTATGGTAATATATTTGACAACTTAAGGAATTTTGGTAGTGTAGTGGTTACAAATTGGGCTGCCAACCTTAAGGTCAGCAGTTAGAAACTACCAGCTGTACTGCGGGAGAAAGATGAGGGTTTCTGCTCCCGTAAAGATTTACAGCCTCGGAAACCCTGTACAGGGTCGCTATGAGTCAAAACCGACTCCATGGCACATAACAACAGCAACAATTTGACAACTTAATTGAAATAGACAAATGATTTTAAAGACTCACTTTCAAAGTTGATATAAAATAAATAACATGTATTTTATAACATGTGACTGTAGAATAAGCACTGGACTGCTAACCATAAGGTCAGCAGTTCAAACAGGGTCACTATGAGTTGCAACCAACTTTATGGCCCTTATAACAGCACCGTAACTGTTAATACCTTGTTTTTAGTAGTTCATTTAATTTATTCTTTTATAAACAAAACTTACAGCCTAGATGATCTCACTGGTGAATTCAACTAAACATTTAAGAAAAAAAAAAAAAGCAATTTTACACACATTCTGTCAGAAAAGTAGAGATGAGAATATTTTCTAATTGTTTTTAAGAAGGCAGAATTCTCTTTGTAACAAAACAGTCACAAAGAAGTCATATGAAAAGAAAGCAAAAGAGATTAATATCTCTCATGATCATATATGCAAAAATCCTTAACAGAGTTATCTGAAACCATACCGAGCATAATCAGCTATCTACATATAGGAATCCTAGTGTGGCGCTGTAGGATAAGCATTTGTATTGCAAGGTCAACTGTGACAACCGACTTGACAGCATTTAACAACATATATATGTTGTAGTTGTTGTTGTTAAGTGCCGGCGAGTCAGTTCTTACCCATACTGACCTAGTATAGAGTTTCTGAGGAGTGGCTGATGAGCTTGAACCACTGACCTTGCTGTTCAAACTGACATTTTAATAGAGTCTATCAAAGAAATGCTAAACAAGTTTAACATTAGAAAATCAACTGTTCTTAAACCTATTAATAAATCAACATTATTTTTCAATTATTCTTCAAATAGTCCCTCTTTCCAATCCTCTTTCATTCTTCTCTTTTCAGAATTCCTATTATGCATTGTTGTTATGTATCATGGTGTCCCATAGATCCATGGAGCTCTGTTTTCATTGTTGTTTTATTTTTACATTTTAGTTATTTATTCTCTTTGTTACCCACAGTGGAAACTTTCATTTGTTCTACCTTGAAGTTCTGGTGTGGCACTGTAGGATAACCACTGGGCTGCTAACCTAAAGATCAGAAGTTCAAACCCACCAACAGTTCCTTGGAAACCCTACAGTGGTTCACTATGAGTTGGAACCAATTTGACAGCGCTCAACATCAACATCAACAACCTTAAACTTTGAGGAGTACAATGACTCTGTAGGATAAGCACTGGACTATGAACCACAAGGTCAGTGGTTTTAATCTACTAGTTGTTCCTTGGGAGAAAGATGAGGCTTTCTGCTCTCACACAGACTAAAAAAAACCTCATACATGGTTGCTATGAGTTGGAACTGACTCAATGACCCGTCATAACAAGAACAAAAAATTTAAAATTCACTAATAGTTTCCACTACCACCCCCCCTCCCACCCTACACACAAATCAAATCTAATGCTGAAATTCCGCAGGGAATTTTCATTTCCATTCTTTTAAAACTTTTTAAAGCAGGAGGAATAATTTTATTGTTGGATTTATAGCAGCCAAAGTTGGGGTAATACTTGATTGAACACTAACTGCTCCAAAGTCTGAAAAGAGGAGATAGATCTTTAAACAGAAGTTCTGGGATTTTCACATGAGTCACAAGTTAATCTATTTTTTTTTTTTTTTTTGCCACAGACTTTACTGTGAAAAAAATCATCAAAAGAATATCGGAAGAATATGTAGAGTCATTGTCCCAAAATGGTGGATGTTCAACCATTTCATTAGGTAGTGTATGATCAAGAGCCAATGATCCTGAAGGAAGAAGTCCAAGGTGCATTGAAGTTATTGGCAAAGAACAAGGCACCAGGAATTGATGGAGTAAAAACTGAAATCTTTCAACAAACTGATGAAGCACTGGAGGCACTCACTCATCTATGTCAAGAAATTTGGAAGACAACTACCTGGCCAATTGACTGGAAGAGATCCATATTTGTGCCCATTCCAAAGAGAGGTGACCCAACGGCCTGGGGAAATTATTGGACAATATCATTGATATCCCATGTGAGTAAAGTTTTATTAAAGGTATTACAGAAGCTGATGCAACCATACATTAACAGAGAACTTCAAAAGGTTCAAGCCAGTTTCAGATGAGGATGTGGAATGAGGGATATTACTGCTGACATCAGCTAGATCTTGGCTGAAAGCAGAAAATACCACAAAGATGCTTACTTGTGCTTTATTGACTATGCAAAGTCTTTTGATTGTGTGCATCGTGACAAGCTACGGGCAATTTTGCAAAGTATGAGTATTCCAGGACACTTATTTGTGCTCATGAACCTGTACATAGACCAGGAGGCAGTTGTTTGAACAGACCAAGTGAACATCGAATGGTTTAAAATTAGGAAAAATGTGAATCAGGATTGTATTCTTTTACCATACTTATTCAATCTGTATGTTGAACAATATGAGAAGCTGGATTGCATGAGCAAGAATGTGGCATCATGATTGGAGGAAGGCTCATTAACAACTTGCAATATGCAGATGATACAACCTTGCTTGCTGAAAGTGAAGAGGACTTAAAATATTTACTGATGAAGTTCAAAGACCACAGCCTTCAATCTGGGTTGCACTTCAATGTAAAGTAAACAAAAATCCTGGCCACTGGACCAATAACATCTATATAAATGGGAGAAAAGATTGAGGTTGTCAGTGACTTCATTTTGCTTGGATCCACAATCAACACTCATGGAAGCAGCAGTCAAGAAATCAAACAATGTATTGCATTGGAAAAATCTGCTGCACAAAAGCTCTTTAAAGTGTTCAAAAGCAAATGTGTCAGTTTGAGGACTAAGATGTGCCTGACACAAGCCGTGATATTTTCAATAACCTTATATACATGGAAAAGTTGAATAGTGAATAAGGAAGACCATAAAAGAATTTATGCATTTGAGCTATGGTGTTGGAGGAGAATATTGAAAATATCATGGACTGCCAAAAGATCAAATAGATCTGTGTTAGAAGAAGTACAACCAGAGTGCTCCTTGGAAGCCAGGATGACCAGACTTCGTCTCTCATACTTCGGACATATTGTCAGGAGGGACCAGTCTCTGGAGAAAGATATCATGTTTCGTAAAGTGGAGGGTCGGAGAAAAAGAGGAAGACCTCCAACAAGATGGATTGGCACAGTGGCAAGATCAATGGCCTCAAGCGTAGCAATGATTGTGAGGTTGGCCAGGACCAGGCAGTGTTTCGTTGTGTTGTGCATTGGGTCACTATGACTCAGTACCAACTCTATGGCACCTAACAACAACAGCTCATGGTTCTGACAGAAGGATGTATAAAGGAAAAGCCAAATGTTTGGGGGGCTTTTCCTCAATCAAGAGGTGGAAAGCCAGTTCTTATCTCTCTGTAAGAACATTTATGCTTAATAATTTCTGCCTATCTTTTATCTAAGTCTCTTGCATTTCTAACCTCTTTTGTGTAGACTAAATGTATTATGCTTCTCAATTGTTTGGCTGGGTAGTAGCACCATTCCAGAGACAACACTTCAACTGTGACACTAGTGATTTCTATTATTGCTTTTGTTGGTTTTTTTAGTTTGTTTATTTATGGTTTTCCTGGACTAGTTCTGCAAAATTTGCATTTTTTTGTCAATGGCCAGTAAAGTCACCTTTTAGTTAGCTTGATGCTGTTGTTGTGTGCTGTTAAATTGGTTCTGACTCATAGTGACTCTGTTTATGGTTTCTGAGAGAGGCTTTGAACTGCCAACCTTGTGGTTACCAGTTCAGTGCTTACTCTACAGCACTACACTCGGCCCCTCACTTATCTAGACTCTGATTTGATTCCAACTCAGAGTCAATTATTAGACAGAGATTCCACCAGTTGCCTTGAACGCACAAATCTCTGAGCTTTTGCTGATTTGTTATGTGAGAGTGTTGTGGCACAATTTTAACATTCCTGCAGTCAGTTTATAACTTTGCATTAATCTGAATCTCCTGCTTGTGCAGAACATGCGCATCAGTCAGAGGTGAAAGTCAGAGGTATTTTCTGGACATGTACACATTCCCACACATGCTTTTAGATTCCCAGGACTATGTTAGAACATTGCAAAATATCTTTTGGAATTTCATTCTCCAATTGTTCCTTTTATAGTTTTTTGGTTAGCTTCTTGATTGTCCTGTTTTTTTTGTTGTTGTTGTTGTTGTTGCTGCAGGCATTTGTGATCTTAAGCAATTGCCATAGATCATTTTCGACAGTTACTCCAGAGAAAAGAGTGTTTCACAATGGGCAAGCTCAGAGTTAGATCAAATAAAGTCAAGACCTATAGTAGTGTTCCCAGGGAACTATAATACAAGTCTAACAATGGTAATTCTCAGTTGATAGGGCTTTTGAGGAGTTCCAAACCCATCCTGCCTCTTTGGTGACTGTTTGACTGCTAGTTTTTATAGCTACTATTATGGTGAGACAGACAGTTGGGTTTCAAACTACTACGCAGTTGGATATAGAGGCTGGGGATGTTAAAATGCCTCACTGGTTTTGCAAAATTCATTCTTATTGATTAAATGTTCCTGGAATTATTACAAGGCTTTAGATAATTTTTCAATTTCTATAAATGTTGATTTTGATAGTTTTGCCAGTGTTCGTGTTGCTTTTATTGAGCAAAGGATTTCAGAGACCCTTATTCCATCTTTCCAAGAGTGGCTTGGCCCAGAAATTCCCTTTAAACAGACAATTGTTATCATGTTTTTGGCTCAATCCAAAATGGCGAATAGGAATACTTAGCATATAATTAGAGATCACTGCCTCAGGGCTTGTTCCTGAATGCACCATTGTTTTAGCCAGGACCCTTCTTTTCCATCATAGAATGGCATGTGAAGTGCAAGTCACCACCTCACTGATTTTGCCTTCCTCTATATCCTTTTCCTTTGGGAAACCTCTCTGCATTCCCATTCATAGATATCATTAACTATGATATGGTGTATGGAATCTTTGAATTTTATTACAAGTTGCTAGATTGTGATTTCCAGGGGGTAAAACAATGGCTATAGAATAAAACACTGGACCACAGATTGGTTTGAACCACAAGGTGGGGGTTCAAACTTGCTAGTCGCACCTTGGAAACCCTATACAAATTCTATGAGTCAGAACCAACTGGAGAGCACATAATGACAACAACATCTTTTAAATATGAATTTTTTAAATCTTCTCAATTATTAGTGGAGTGTCTGGCCTACTAGAAATACACAATAAATGCTTAATTAATTAGTACCTTACAGTATGCTGAGTTTCCTATTGCCTTCAGTTGCAATGGTATGCTGGATATCTGACCATCTTATTTGAGTCCTGTTCTTTTCATTTAAAAGCTACCTTATTTATTGTTACAAATTATAGTGATCTAGTCTTGATGTGGCACTATTGTATAAGCACTAGACTGCTAACAACAAGGATGATGGTTCAAGCCCACCAGCCTATCCTGAGAAACCCTATACGGAGTCTCTGTGAGTTAGAACCAACCCAATAGTACTTACCAACAAATATTACCTGGCATTTATTCTCTACTACAAAACAGATATGCTAGCAAATGTAACTTTGTAAAGTAGTTAGTACAATGATATGTAAGACCACTGGTGGCAAAGTAAGTGTTCAGTTACTAATAGAATTGTTGGCAGTTTAAACTCATCAGGTGCTTTATGGGAGAAAGATATGGAAGTCTGCTTCTGTAAAGATACAGATGGAACAGTTCTACATTATCCTATAGAGGAGCTATGAGTTGCAATCTAGTTGATGACAATGATTTGTTTGGTTTCACATATGTATATATATATAGTTCTGGTAGTGTAGTGGTTATGAATTGGGCTATGAACCACAAGGTCAGCAGTTCGAAACTACTAGCTGTTCCGTGGGAGAAAGATGAGGCTTTCTGCTCCTGCAAAGATTTACAGCCTTGAAAATCCTGTACAGGGTTGTTACAAGTGTCGGAACCGACTCCACGGCATATTGTAGGTTACTGCAAGGTTGGTTTGAGCCACAAGGTTGGCAGTTCAAACCCACCAGCTGTTGTTTTAAGTGCCATTGACTTGGTTCCCACCCATACTATTCTGTATAGGGTTTCCAAGGAGTGGCTGGTGGATCTGAACCTACAACTTTGCAGTTGGCAGTCCACTGCTTATCCTATAGTGTCACACCAAGACTCCATAAGGTGCCTCCAATAAAAGGCCCAAATAAAACTGTGGATTCCAAGAGTATCTGCTGTGCCAGTTCAATTCAAGGCACAGATGTCAGAAGATTATGGTGACTCTGTTTGGGATTCAAAAGGGGCCATCTTGATAGATTTTATTAAGGAACACAGGATGACTACACGAGTTTATTATGAAGAAGTTTTTAAAAAAACTGAAAGCTGCTTTGGTAAGAAAAACTTCAGGAAAGTTGTACAATGATTTTTTTTTTTCCTTCTCATCTTCTCATCAAGACAATGCATCTGCTCATTCTTCAGAGGTAACAGGGCTTGTCCTATGAGAAATTCATTAGGACACCTTACCCCATCCACCCTACAGTTCTGATCTTGCCTCTGCAGACTTTTTTTTGTTCCCAAAACTCAAAGAATATTCAAAAGGAATAGGATCAATACCCCTCAAGGATGCAAAAAGTGCCCTCTGGACATGGTGTAAATCAAAGAGCACAGAATTCTTCAGGGTAGGGTTAACGAAATGGAAACATTGGCATCAGAAGTGTACAAACCTAGGTGGAGGCTATGTTTAGAAACAATATCACTGACATTTTTATTTAAAACAGGTTTCTATGATTTTGTAGCAACACTTTTTGACTTGCCTTTGTATATGCATACACATATGATATATATATTATACATAATTTTATATATGTTATTGTTAGGTGCTATTGAGATGGTTCCCATTCATAGTGACCCTCTATAGGGTGTCTGAAGCTATAAATCTTTACAGAAACAGAATGTCATCATTCTCCCATGGAACAACTAATAGATTTGTACTGCCAACCTTGTGGTTAGCAGTTCAGTGCTTATCCTATAGCAACACCATTAACAGTCTAGCAGTTATCCTACAGCACTATACCAGGACTCCAATTTATATATGTTGTTGTTGTTAAGGGCTATATATAAACTACTGTGAAACATGTACATGAATGGCCTTCATAATGCTTCTGAATTCCTTGAGGTTAGCTTTTTATATAGATGCTTCTGGTCTCTTTCCTCATTTGGGAAAAGGAGCGTATTCTACTTTCCTTCTCTTTGGGAACCAGGCAGACAAAAAAGCACTTGTGGGGATACCCAAAGGTATCAGTCTATGCTAATTGACAGAGTGAGGTAATCTGTCTAATTGAGTGACCAGTAATACCTCATAATTGCCAAACAGCTAAGATGCTTCCAGCAAGTTAGTCATCATTATTAATAAAACACCATTTTGATCTCCACACTAGCTCATTTTTCTTATTTCTCAGTGTTTTGTATGAACTTGATCAGAGAAAAGAGTGATAATAATTATTCAGTTCTGTAAAACCACTAATGCAATGTCACTTAAATACACTGTTGATTGCAATATATTGTTATTGGTGGGCATTGTGGAGTTGATTCTGATTCATAACAACAGAATAAAATTGTCCTGTTTGGTTTACAAGGCTGTAAATCTTTATAGAAGTAGATTACCTCATCTTCCTCTCACCAAGCTACTGTTGGGTTCAAACCACCAACATTTTGAGTAACAGCCAAATTCTTTATGATATACAAAGACAATAGGTAGTGAATGTAAAGTTCATACATTATCATTAAAGAAATTTTAGAAAATACAAAATATTATTTAATACTGATAGTCCCTGAGGCATGTTTCTGGGTCTCTAAGAATTTGTAGTTGTTAAGTGCCGTCAAATTGATTCTTACTCACAGTGATCCAGTATAAGGTGTCTGAGGAACAGCTGGTGGGCTTGAACACTGACCTGGTAGCTCACATTGACCTTGAGGTCCAGTACTTACCAAACAGAACCACACCAAAATAAGTGCATATAGCTCTATTTAATGATACTTTAGTGCAAGAAGAGGCTTGGAGCCTTTTCAATGATTTAAACATGCAGCAAGTGAAGGTGATTGTGATAAAGAATTTCTTGCAAGTAGGGGTTCGTTTAATCATTTCAAATTGAGGCCCAATTTACACAACATGAAAGGAAAGTCAGAGTTACGCTTAAATCATATTTTCATAACCCAGGTAGTGCTTATAATCCATGATCTCAAAGAAAATAATTTTAAAGTATCATTTAAAATTTCTAAGATATTTTCATACATTCACGCATCTATCAACCTATGTATGACTATTTTAAAAAGCTATATGCAAATCTTTTTTCTCAAAATTATGTCATAATTTCATATTATACTTTTTTCCTTTATATTTCTAATTATTAAGCACTAATAATTTTTCATTGAAAACATGACTTTTAATAAATAGTAGGATATTTCATTTCATAATTGTACCCACTTTTCTTAAACATTCCCCAAAGTTGGGCTATTTGAATTGCTTTTAATATTTTATTTAAAATGTTGAATTAATTAGTTTCATTAATGCATTTTCATGCATTATCTCACTAATAGAAATTGCTAGATTTGAAATGAAAGATTCAAAGAGACTGAATATTTCCAATTATTTTCCAAAACATTTGAAGTAATTTACATAACCACAAGCAGTATAATAAGTGTTTTCATGCCTTTATACTCTCATCTACAATGGATAATATCTTACATATAAATAATTTTCAAAAGTTGAGTGTGTCAATG
>NW_006408560.1:17904655-17907536 GCF_000296735.1 Chrysochloris asiatica
AAAGCCATATCATCCCTAGGCCCACTTCCTTTGCAAAGTGTGGTCTTTTTGAAAGCTGTCTTTACCTCACGGTTTCTCAAACAGTAGATGATGGGGTTGAGGAGGGGAACAATGACAGTGTAGAGCAGAGATACTACTTTGTTGGAATTGTAGGCATACATGAGCTTGGGGCAGGCATAGGTGAAAAGGGTAGTAGAATAGAAGAGAGTTACAACTATCAGGTGAGAGGCACAAGTGGAGAGTGCCTTTTGGCGGCCCTGAGTGGAAGGGATTCTGAGGATGGCGGTGAGGATGGTGGCATAGGATGCCACTACTACACAGAGGGGAACAGCAATGACCATGAGGGCCAAGAAGTCCACCAACTCAGCCTGTGAAGAGTCCTCACATGAAACATTGAGGAGTGGGGAGATATCACAAAAATAGTGGTTTATATGGGGTGTGTCACAGTAGTTGAGTCAGGCTATGAAAACCATCTTAATCATGGTGGTCATGAGTCCACAGGACCAGAGTCCTCCAGCTAGTGTACCACAAAGCTGATTGATCCTGATGACTGGGTATCATAGAAGATTAAAAATGACCACTTAGTGGTCAAAGGCCATGACAGCAAGAAGGATGTACTCAGTGCAGACAAAGGTCACAAAGAAATAAAGCTGAGTCATGCAGCCATTGAAAGAAATGCTCTTGTCATAACTGAGGAAGTCCACCAGCATCTTTGGGCTTATGACTGTGACATACCACATCTCCAGGAAAGAAAGGTGGCTCAGGAAGAAGTACTTGGGCTTGTGCAGCTGTCCATCACTGTGGAAGGCTAGGATGATGAAGAAGTTCTCTAGCAATGTCAGCAGGCAAATTGCAAGGAAAATGGAAAAAATGGTGAAGCTAGAAGGCAGGCCATGTGAGCAATCCCAGAAGAATGACCTGTGATGTTGTGGTAAGATTATCCACCTTCAGAATACTGGTGATCATGATTGACTGTGGGCACAAACAAAGTTAGTTTCCTTTTGTGTTCTAAGGATCATTTAAGAATTGTTAACAATAATGAAGCCCACCACCAGCAAACTTATAGAATAAAAACTGTTCTTCCTTTGTGTAAGAAATAAGAAAGAGAAGAAGAGAGAAACTTGATTTCAACAGCAGCAGGTTTGTTAAGAGTAAACCTGGGAAGGGACACTCTAAGTCACCAAAGGAGACCAAGAGCCTGCCCGTCCCTTACAGACTGGTTTATTTAAGGCGGTGTGGTCCTGGGTATAGTTTTGGTGAGCTTCCAATGTGTGGGGTTATGGAGATTTTCCTGAGACCTGAAACTACCAAGGGAGGGTCTCTTGGTGTAATAAAGACTTAAGCTTTCAGGAGACTGGAAGCTTAAGCAGGACTGTATTTGGCACCACTTGGGGACAGCTGCAATGCCATTTTGTTGATCAGGAGCAGGGTCCTTCAGTCCAGACTCTTGATGTTAAGGGGATAAGGGCAGACGTGTCTCTTTGACTGCTTCCTTCTGATTTATGGGCGTAGATAGGGTGAGTCTACAACAAAAGGGTGGTTGCCACCTGATCTTTCGCAATGGCAGTGAGTTGGCCTGCAAGAAATCTTTGGAAAGAATTTATTATACAAGGCAGGAATACAGCTCCCAGGTAAAGGAGTAGTGGCAGTCCTAAGAAGGGTAGTAACCAAAGGAGGATATTTTGGGTGAGCCATGAGCTTGGAGAATTGTTGGAATTCAGCCTTGCTGTTTTTCTTTTAATCTCTTTATACCATCTCAGACTAGGCCTGATTTGTTCACAAAAAAAACACAGCATTCCTCATTGAGAAATATGCAGGTGCCTCCTTTATTGGCTGTAAGTAAGTGTAGGACTCTTCAATTTTGGAGAACTATTCCTGCTAGGGAGTCAATCTGATCTTGAATTTGGGATAGCTGTAGAGATATTTCATCCAAACTTTATCTCAGAGAGGAGGATAGAAATTCCTGCTGCTCCAATTCCTATACCTGCTGCGATTCCTAGGCAGACAAGTAGAGGGATAAGTTGCAAGGCACTGTGTTTTGGCTCAAGGGGGTATTTATTGGGACTAATATAGGTTGGTCCTCAAAAGAATAGGTCACAGGTGGGGATATGTATGTTAGGGTGCATGTGCAAGTCCAGTTAGTAGGTAGGCAAATATAAAGGTTCTTTCTGCATAGGAAAAATACTCCTTGGTGAAGGTTAATATATCCTTGGATTTGTAAAGTTAAGAAATGATTTGACCTGTTCGCATGTGCTGCTCTTTCCCACACTGACAGGAAAGTTGCTAAGTGAGATGCTCCTAAGGGTTGGAGGAGGATGGAGTTAGTTGTAGCCTGCTTCTAGTGCTAAACTGTGGGTTTGAGTATGCAGAAACAGTAAAGTATTATTAATGGGTAACCTGTGACAGCCTTTCCTGATTTGGGGCCTACTGCCTTGAGGCACATGTTTAACAGTGGGTAGTCAGTAGATGTGGGGTGTCTGGAGTCACAGTATTGTGAGGTTGTTGTAGATCTTAACAGATGGTATATTATAAGAAGGGTGAGAAAAACCTTAGCGGGTAAGTGACTGATGGGAACTATTGAAGTTACAAACTTTGGGGGCTCCTGTTGTGGTGCTATAGGATTTTATATATTTGGGTGGTGGGAGTTTTAGGGTTTGTGTGCAAGGGGATTCGAAAGTTCCTACAGGAGAGTCTGATGAAACACGGGGTCAGGTAATACACAAGACAGGGTGGAATGTTAGATCTTGGGCCTTTCCCATTGGCTCTGTGGTGGGTGTTGTAGGGTATCGGAGGGGTTGATGAATGTTTGAATAGTCTGTAGGATGTTTTAAGCTTCTTCTGGCATGTTTGTGATGATCCATTTAGAGGAGAGTTTTGGATC
>NW_006408560.1:17908194-17910121 GCF_000296735.1 Chrysochloris asiatica
AAAATATATTATGGCTCCTAATTTTTGTAAGATATCATTTCCTTAAAAAGGAATGGGGCATTATTTAAAAAGAATGTTGTTGTTGTTAAGTGCCTTAAAGTTGATTCCGACCCATGGAGACCCTGTACAGGGTTTCCGAGGGTGTAAATCTTTATGAGAAGCGGCTGGATGAGTGAAAGATAAATCTCCAAAAGAACAACTGAGGGGTGGTGTTTGTTTGGCAGTGGCACGTATGCCTTTCATTCCAAATACTGAGACTGAGGCAGAGAGGAGTGGACCGCATATTATGTTAGAACTGAAAGACTCACCCCAGTATCCAGTAGGAAAGAGATGGTCTTACCTGGTACCATCCCAACTACCCTGGGTCCTGAGGGCATATTTGCTGTGGGTACAGAGAATCTTGGGCACAGTTAGTCTTTCGAAGAGCGCTAAGGATGAAGGGTCTTTCAAAGGTGGTTGGGGGCTAAAGATTGGACTGAACTTGACCTGGGAGGGCGTCCCTGGTGGGGGCAGTCCATCTTTCAGTGGCCCCATTGACAACATATTTGGCATGGTTTGGTCGGTGGCCTCAGGTAAGGGCATGCTTTTGCCCAGTGTCCAACCTGCCAACATTGAAAGCACGTTCCAGGGACTGTTGTGCCTTTCCCTGCTCCGGGCTGGGGTGAGTGCGAGGTGGCAGACATTAGCGTATGATATGTAATGTGGGGTTGACTTTCTTTTTGGTTCATCTGTTCCTGTCTCAGTTGCTCAAAACTTTTAAGGCTGCTTTTTAAAAGATCTCATTGTAGGGTTGAGGACTCTCCTTTAACTTTAGTAATTTCCTTCTAATGTTGGGTTCACACTGGTAAATAAACTGCAACTGAAGGAAAGTTTGGTCTTCTCTTGATTCTGGGTTCATGTTGATATATTTTATCATGACCTCTGAAATGTGGGAAAGAAAAAGGGCAGGATTTTCATTGGGGTCTTGGGTGACATCATATAATTTATCATAATTGACAGCCTTATGGGTATTTTTATCCATTACACCTGTATAATAAGTAATCATGTAATCCCTTTGTTTGGTGCCCTCACTTCCATGTTGACAATTCCAATTAGGCTCTCTGCAGAGGGACGGCATCTGCCACTACAAGATGATGGGTGGAGGCCTGCACATGGAGGGCATCAGCATGGGCTTCTGCTGCTCTCCATATAAATTCCCTTTCCTTTAGGGTCAAGGTAGCATTGAAAATCATGCCAAGTTAAACTAAAAGACTGGGTTATCTGTAGGAACTCTTTGTGGAACTTGACTGGGTTTTCAGAAAATGTTCCTAAGCATTCTTGGATCTGGGAAAGATTGGACATAATATAAGGAACATACACTACGGCAGGGCCATTGACCCCAGCTACTTCCCTTAACCACCACTGTCTATCACTTTGTCATACTGTGTTGGCTTGTGAGTTGCTGTGATTCTGAAAGCTATGCCACTGGTATTTTAAATACAAGCAGGGTCACCTATGGTGAACAGGTTTCAGAAGAACTTCCAGATGAAGACAAACTAGGAAGAAGGAGTGATGAACTACTTCAGAATATTTAGTTACTGAAAACCTTATGAATAGCAGGGAAACATTGTCAGATATAGTGCCGGAAAATGAGCCCTTCAGGTTGGAAGGCACTCAAAATGTGACTGGGGAAGAGCTGCATCCTCAAAGTAGAGCTGACCATGATGGCACGAATGGAGTAAAGCCCATGGAAGAAAAGCCCATGGGACCTTCATCTGCTGATGAGACACAACTCAAAATGAAGAGAAACAGCTATAAAAATCCATTGAAAATTGGAACATGGAATGTACGAAGTATGAATCTGGGAAAATTGGAAGTTCTCAAAAATGATATGGAATGCATAAACATAGATATCTTAGGCATTAGTGAGCTGAAATGGACTTGTATT
>NW_006408560.1:17913431-17914539 GCF_000296735.1 Chrysochloris asiatica
CTGGTGAGCTTGAACCTCTGACCTTGCTGTTCAAACCAGCTTGTAGTCCAGTGCATTAACCCAAGCGCCACACCAGGACTCTCAACCACTATGCTACTAGAGCTTCTCACCCTTCAGTCATACACTACCTACATTCCCTCAATACCACCCATCCTCAATGAAAAAATACCTGAAATGGATAACCAATGGTCTTTTTTTTTAAAAAAAAAAAAAACCCAATGGTCTTTTAAATAAGAAAGTAGGAGAGTGTTTAGGACCTATCCAAGGTTATTAAACTAAAGAAAACCTAACCTGTTAGAAAATAATGGCAGGAAAACCAGAAACAAGATGCTTTCTCCATTACTGTTCCTTTACATTTCTTTCCAGTAATTCAGAAAAAAATGACCATTTTCTAGGTTGTGTAGAAAATCGTTCTAAAACTTCCTGGGTACTATTTTATGCCATTCTTGGTGCCCTATTGTTAGATTTATCTTTTCTGTTATTCTACAAAGTCAATGTCATTCTTACTTTTCATTTGCCAACAGTCTTGCATTCTGGTATAAGTATGTGGGACATTTGGGGAAGGGCTATATTTTTTCCCAAAGAAGTGGTCATAGAAAAAACTAGAAAACTACTGCTTCCCATGTCTACATCTCACTTCCTACTTAGATCTCAGTTTTAGGATACTAAACCAAGGCAGAACAGTCAACTCTCAATTATCCACTTTTAGAGAACATAAAAATAAATTCCAGAATGGCAATAATTCATAATTGTATATATATATATAGCAAATAATTCTGGTCTATGAGTGAGTACAGACTCTTAACAACAAACAAATGCACACACACATACATACACAAACCCTAAGAAACTCAGCTTTCATTGCTGAAACCTAGAAATCTCTAGACAGTGGGATAAAAAAAATCTAAAAGTTGTTATGTACCATCAAGTCAGTACCGACTATTAGTGACCCTATATACAACAAAACAAAACACTGCCTGGTCCTGGGCCAATCTCACAATTGTTGCCATGCTTGAACCCATTGATGCTGCCACTTCACCAATAAATCTTGCTGGGTGTCTTCCTCTTTTTCTCTGACCCTCCACTTTATCAAACATGATCTCCTTCT
>NW_006408560.1:17915779-17919264 GCF_000296735.1 Chrysochloris asiatica
TTAGTTAGTTCCTTCAATGCACTTTGGACTTCTTCCTTCATTATCATTGGCTCTTGATCATATGGTACCTCTTGAAACAGTTGAACATCAACCATTTCCTTTTGGTACAGTGACTCTGTGTATTCATTCTATCTTCTTTTGATGCTATCTGCATCATTCAATAATTTGACCAGACAATCCTTCAATAATGAAAGTTGAGGCTTGAATTTTTTTTTTTCAGTTCCCTCAACTTGAGAAATGCTGAGTGTGTTCTTCCTTTTTGGTTTTCTGACTCCAGATCTTTTCACATTTTTTTGTAATATTTAGCTTTGTCTTCCCGAGCTGACCTTTGCAATTTTCTGTTCAGCTCTTGTACCTCTTTATTTCTTCCATTTGCTTTAGCATCTCTATGCTGGAGAGCAAGTTTCAGTGTCTCTCTGACATCCTTTGTGGTCTTTTCTTTCTTTCTTGTCTTCTTCATGACTTTTTGCTTTCTTCATGTATGATGTTCTTGATGTCATCCCACAACTCTTCTGGTTTTTGGTCTTTAGTGTTTGATGTATCAAATCTGTTCTTCAGATGATCTCTAATTTCAGGTGGCATATATTCAAGGTTATATTTTGGCTCTTGTGTAGTTTTCATTTTCTTCATCTTCATATTTGAATTTGCATATGAGCAATTGATGGTCTGTCCCACAATCTGCCCCTTGCCTTGTTTTGACTGATGATTTGGAGTTTTTCCATTGTCTCTTTCCACAGATGTAGTCAATTTGATATCTGTGTTTTCCATCTGGTGAGGGCCATGTGCATAATTGTCTCTTATGCTGTCTAAAGAAACTATTTGAAACGAACAAACCACTGATTTTTCAGAAATCTATCATGCGATCTCCAGCATCATTTCTATCACCAAGGCCATATTTTCCTACTACTGATTCTTCCTTTTTGTTCCCAACCTTTGCATTCCAATCACCCGTAATGATCAATATATCTTGATTGCATGTTTGATCAATTTCAGATTGAAGAAGTTGGTAGAATTCTTCTATTTTATCCTTAGTGGTTGGTGTATAAATTTGAATAATAGAGGTATTAACTGGTCTTCCCTTTAGGTGCATGTATATTATTCTATCCCAGCCAGTGTTGTACCTCATGACTGATCTGAATATTTTTGACAATGAATGCAACACCATTCCTCTTCAATTTGTCATTCTCAGCATAGTAAACCATATAGTTGTTAGTAAACCATATAGATGCACAATGGCCAATAGTAGTCCATTTCAGCTCCCTAATGCTTAAGATATTGATGTTTATACATTCTATTTCATTTTGGCAAAATTTCTAATTTTCCTAGATTCATACTTCATACATTCCATATTCTGAATATTAATGGATGTTTTCAGCTGTTTCTCTTCATTTTTAGTTCCAGAACAGATGAGGTCATGAATTCATGCAATCTTTCCCCTCATATTGCTTTTCTTTAACTTCTAAGTCTTAGAGTGCAAACTCACTTGGAATCTGTTTGGAAGCATTCAGACCCTTCTCCATTCTAATTTCCTCTCACTCCATTTCCATACTTTCAAATTATCAGATGACATTAACATGTTTGTTACTGAGGGGTAATATTACTTCTTTGTTCTGTTTCCTTTAGAAGTGTTCTTCAGATCAGTCCCTGGGTATATATATATATATATATATATTTTTTTTTAGGGTTTTATATATGTCTTCCCATTGCCTTCTTGCCTGTATGATTTCTGCTGAAAAATCAGAGCTTAATCTTATTTGTGTGTCTTTGTAACACTTCTCTTTTTCATGGCTGCTTTTAGCATTCTCTTCTTGTCTTTGATTTGGAGAGCTTGACTATGATATGTCTTCATTATTTACTTTGGGGTTGGTCTAATCTTCCTGGGATTCGTTCAGTTTCTTGAATGCTTATCTTCTCATCCTTCAAGATGTTAGGGAAATTTTCTTCCAGACTCTCCTCAACTATCTCCTCTGTGGACTTCTGTGATTGTTCCTTTTTTCTGCTTGCATTTCTATCTCAGCAGTATTGAGAGATTTGTCTTCTAGCTTGCTAATTCTGGCTTCCATCTCTTCAGTTCTACTCCTTTGCCCTTTCAGTGTATTGTCCATTTCTGATACTTTAGCATTAATTATCTGGACCTCTTTTTGCAGGTTTTGAATTGTTTCCAATGCTGTAGCTATTTTGTTTGATTGCTCCTGTAGCACTTTCCTGACTTCTTCCTTATTTTCCTCTACCCCTCTGTGGAGCATTTGAATTGCTCTTTGTCTCATTCTTGTGAATTCCTATGCAAACAGATCCTAAGCTTACTCTTCTTATGGGAAAGTCTATGTCTGCCTCCAGCTCATTTGTCTCAGTTACTCTTTTCTGTTTTTAGACATGTGCCGAGATCTTTCTTTTTTTTTTTTTTTTCTTTGACATTTTCAGTATTTAGATGCATTTTCAATGATTTAATGAATGTATGTTGATGTGTTGTTAAGCTTACTGAGTGTCTCCTGGCGAATGTGACCTGGAGATAGGCTTCCTATTTCACATGTAATGCCTAGAAGCTGGTATTGGCTCCTGTCCAGATGGTGGGATATTATGGGGTATGTGTGTAGCTTGTCTATATGGCCATGATTGCATTCTATTCTTGGCTAACATAGAGAGAGAAAGTTCCCTCTCCCAGGTAAAAAGTGAGACCAAAAGGACCAAAACCAGAAATAATATAAAAGCAGAGTAAAAAGCCACCACTCAAAAACAAAAAACAAAGCTGTAGGTGACTGACCAGTAGCCTTTGCTGCACAGGTCAATGTGCATGCACAGTAGAAACCTCCAGCAGTGGGTGGGGGTGTCCACTCATTCAGGCCCCTTCTCTAGTCACCACTGTGGAGGTACACAAGATAGTTATTGATAAATGAATGGAAGAAAGATTGTTCACTATTTTTATCTCTGAAGGTCAGTTGGGTATCTGTGTATGCACAGCATAATTCTCAAAATAGCTGCATTCTTGTATGTAGTAGTTGGTGTTGGCTCTTGCCTTTTATGTTTAGGTTTTACAAGGTGCTCATATAGTTTGGCTGTATGGCCAGACCTGCTTTTTCTTGCTAGGTAAGGCAGGAATAAATGGTCCCACCCAGGTCAACTTTAGGGCTGGGTCCCAGAGTCAGATGTCAAAAGAAACAGCTGAAGGATCAGCCTGTGGGACCAATGGGGCTCTTCCCAATTACCTCCTAACTTTGCCATGAGAAAACTGTGGGCACAATGCTGGACCCTTTTTTTAAGGTGTGCTCCCACCCACCTGAAGGTGTCTGGGCTGGGCAGAGAGGGTATGGCAGGGGAAAGGAGAAAATAAAAGTATTAAATCCATCACCCCTCTTTTTTAAGATGCTGCTCCATGGATTTTAGCTCTGTCTCATTATATCAGCCTGGATGTGGCCCCACCCTCTTATCTCAGTGCAGGATGAGGGACCTCACAGGAAGCATCCCTTGTCCTGATAGATTCAGAAATT
>NW_006408560.1:17919989-17924768 GCF_000296735.1 Chrysochloris asiatica
ATCTCTATAAGATGAAGAAAAGTATTATAGTAAATGTGTAAAGACCTGGAGTTGGCAAACCAAAATGGAAGAACACATACTTGACATTTCTCTAGTTGACAGACCTGAAGAAAAAAATTCAAGCCTCAACTTTTGATATTGAAGAGCTATTTGAGCAAAATGAAGTGTCAGTGTGAGTTAATATGCTTGACTGCAAGGTCAGTTTGAACCACAAAGTCAATAGTTCAACCTCATCAGCTGCTCCTCAGAAACTCTATACAGGGTTATTATGAGTCAGGACTGACTTGATGGCACTTAACAACAACAATGGGCAAAATATTGAATTATGAAAAAAGAATCAAGCTAAGATAGAAGGAATATACAATGTCACTATACCAAAAAGAAATGGTCAATATTCAACCACTTCAAGAGGTTGCATGATCAAGAACCAATAGTATACAATCATCTATGCCAAGAAATGTGGAAGACATTTGTGGAAGAATGTGGCCAACCAACTGGAAGAGATCCCTATTTGTTCACATTCCAAAGAGAAGTGACCCAACCAATTGTGGAAATCATCGAACAATATCATTAATATTGCATGCAACTAAAATTGTTCTGAAGCGAATCTTAAAATGGCTGCAATAATACATTGACAGAGAACAGCCAGAATTTCTACCCAGATTCAGATGAAGATGTAGAATGAGGGATATCATTACTAATGTCAGATGGATCTTGACTGAAAACAAAGAATTCCAGGAAGATATTTTCTTGTGATTTATTTACTATGCAAATTCTTTTGACTGTGTGGATCATGACAAGCTATAGAGAGCATTTGCAGAGAATGGATATTCCAGAACATTTAATTGTGCACATGAAGAACCTATGCATAGACCAAGAGGCAATTCTTAGAACAGAATAAGGGGATGGTTTAAAATCAGTAAAACTATCTGTCAGGGTTGTACTTTTCACTATACTTATTAAATCTATATGCTGAGCAAATAATCAAGAATCTGGATTATATAGAAAAGAACTTGGCATCAGGATTGGAGGAAGAGTCATTAACAACCTATGCACATGGTGCAACTTCACTTACTGAAAGTGAAGAGTATTTAAAATACAGATTGATGAAGATCAAAGACCACAGCCTTCAGTATGAGTTCACCTCAATGTAAAGAAAACCAAAATCCTCACTACTGGACTAATAATTAACAGCATGTTAAATGGAGAGCTGGTTGAAGTTGTCAAAGACTTCATTTTCCTCAGATCCACAATCTACACTCCTGCAAGCAATAGCCGAATTGAATGATGTATTGCATTAGTTAAAAATACAGTACATAACCTTTAAAGTGTTCAAAAGCAAAGATCTCAGTTTGAAGACTAATGTGCACCTAACCTAGCCATGTTATTTTCAGTCGCTTCATATGCATCTGAAAGTTGAACAATGAATAAAAAAGACCATAGAAAAATTGATGCATTGGAATTATGGTGCTTGCAAAGAATATTGAAAGTACCACTGACTTCCAGAAGAACAAACAAATCTGTGTTGGAAGAAGTACTATCAGAATGCTTCTTGGAAGCAAGGATGCTGAGATTTTGTCTCTTATATTTTAACATACTATCATATAGGACCATTCTCTGGAAAAGGACATCATGCTTGGACAACTAGACAGCAATACAGACAAAGACTCTTAACAAAATGTACTGAAATAGTGGCAGCAACAATGGACTCAAAACTAACAGCAATTGTCAAGATGACACACTAGTGGGCAGTGTTTTGCATAGAGTCACTATGGGTCAGAAACTACTTGAAGGCACTTAACAATATCAGCATCAGAGATGATTGCCATAAGAAGATTGATGTAAGATTGCATCAGGCACATGATTAGGAAAAGAAACTGGCTGAAAAGAAGTCTAAGATCACTTCAGAATTCGAAGTGATGAGACAGTAGTATTTAGGGAGAGGTTTCTCTCAACCCATCTGGGAGAAGAAACATTTGGCCTCTCTCTAGGTGCCCTCCCAGGAGGCAAATCTGAGTCTGACTTCTACCCACATCTGGGTCCAAGAACTTTCCCTTTTTTGTTCCCCTTGTGGCCTGAAACATTCAGGATTAGCTCTGGGTCATCTGCCACATGAAGAAAAAGACTTACTAAGAGGTGAAAGCTCTCTTAGATCCAGTCTCAAGCTCCCATAGATGTACTGAGCCAGACAAGAGGAAAACATACTGAGTGATGCTCAGTGGTTGGTAGGTAATCTGAGGGCTATGCTAGCTGCAGTGCATGGGCATGTGAGAGGTAAGAATAATAACAAGGAATTTGAAAACAGATAACATTTTGATATCAGAAAATTTATTTATATGACTTCAGTAATTGGCATTTATAATGTCACATTATGAGAATCATAGACTATCAGAGTTGTCTGATGGTGTTGAAAGAAACTTTAAAGACCATATTTTACACTCTCCTATCCTATTTGATATTTGAATTATCTCTATAGTAGAGTGATTGGCTCACATTTGCTTTGAGGATGTGCCTGTTTCCTTTTAGGAGACAAGAATTGTCCTTTATGGTACCACCGACCATTCTGTACTGGCAAAGATGGCAGAAAGATGAGGTTTCTGGCAAAATCACTCATGCCCTGGGAGCTGTGATTAAGATGACCTAATGTGGTATTCTATTCTTTCAGGGGAAGTTGCATTTTAAAAGATTTTATCTAGAAAGGACCATGTAATTGTTCTCTAATTGGAGGATGGAAAACACTTGATGATGTAAAACTATAGGGTCCAGAGTTTTTTCAGTAATCCTGAAATCATTCCATCCTCACAAGATGTTACACAGATGACATCAGAAAAGCTAATGCATAGAGAGAGGGAACAGTATCAACAACAGTTTTTTTTAACATAATAGATGAGCAAAGATTTCTTGAATAAAATTTTTCTTGGTGAGTGGGAGTAATGGCTCTTTCAACAAGACTAGAAGGGGGAGAAGATTAGATTTGAGATGTTATGATGAGTGGGAGTAACAGCTCTTTCAACAAGACTAGAAGGGGGAGAAGATTAGATTTGAGATGTTGTATTTACTTTGAATATATTGAACTTGAGAAGTTGAGAGGATAAGAATGGTATGTTCAGGTACAATTATGTGTAAATAAAATTCAGGCTATGAGAAAATCAATTAAATTCAAGAAAATTAATTAAGCAATTGTACTGTTTCATTGTGTTAAGCCTTGGTAGAGGAATGTACACTAATCAATAAAGTGCTACATTTACACTCAAACATCTTAACCATTTTATGTGAAGGACTAAGCAAGAAATGGAGGTAGCTTCTGACATTTTCTAACTTCACAGGGGGAAGGAGAATTAACATCATCAGCATCAGCCACTCAAGGCTGATACTTAATGAGGTGGAGTCAGACATGTTTCCGCCCTTCAACCATATTATCAGTTTGGACACTAACCATTCGTCCTATGGCACACTCTACATCTGTACATCATTGCTATGACACAGAGATTTCACAGACAATACTCACAGTTTAGAAAGTTATAAGGAAAGTAACAATTATAATTCAGGTTTAGGAATGTCCAGGATATATTTCTTTGTTCAGGACAGCCTCTTCTCAGCTGTGTCTGCAGACACACTCAGGACCTGAGCCTCTCAGTCACACATCCCCTTGGTTTCTGCCTTGCTTTGACAAGTGTTGCAAAGATTTTTGGTTCTAACTTTTGTGCTCAAAGGAACATGGTCCACCTGTAAGCCTTGGCCCAAATGTGCACAATTCTAGCTCTCTGGGTTGACTAACCTAGCTCAATGGAGGCAACTAAGTGCCTGGAGGCAACCCACTTCACCAGTAAGCCTCCTGCCTGAAGGCACTCAATTTTCTTGTTCCCTGAGCTGGAAAACCCACCATTCTGTGTCCTGCTGATCTCCTGGTTCTGTTGCCACTGCTGTCATCACTCTGACATTGTTTCTCACAGTGAGAAGTCACAGTGTTCAAGGAGATCCAGCACAAGGCTATCAGGTCAATGGCCCACTCTACTACTGGCTCTTCTATCTTGATGGTTGGGATATATCCCCTTCCACCTCTGTGATGGATCATTTTAAACCTCATGAGATGGCAAACTGACCAACCCTTGTGTCAGTGGTCCATACATCTTAGTCGCATTGTCTCATCCCATAATGATAGCATGTCCTTTATTTGCATTATCAAGCTATCTAATAATACCTTTGGTGAGCCAAAAGCACCTCACATTTACATAGTCCTTGGTGGAATTACAAAGGCAAAGACTAGAAAAGCCTTATCAAGTAATATACTGCATTTCAGGTACACTAATTAAAATGAACCTGAACATGTTATGAGGACATAAAAGAAATAACTAACTTTCCTAGAGAAGTCGTGAAAGGATTCAGTAAAGAGTTAACATTTGGCATGATTTTGAAGAATAAGAAACAAATGTCAGAGGAATAAAGGAAAACCAGAAGCAAACGGTCACGTAGGGAAAAATATAAATATAAGGTAATATAAGGAAAAAAGGATCTCTTCTCACCTTTTCAAAGATTTGTCACCTTTTTTGAAGAGATAAATGCACAGTCCTTTTTAGAGTAGAATGGATTCCAAAAGGATCCTTAATAGCTTTGAATGAATTTATCATTTTAAACTAGCAAACCCAACAGTTTATTTCTATTTCAGGGTATTCACTTTGGTTTGAAGGACAACGTTTATAATTGGGTGAGTAAGTGTTATAAGGCAAAGGGAAAGTATTGGCCTACCAATTATTAAATTAAGTGTTCAGATTAATTCAA
>NW_006408560.1:17937618-17938172 GCF_000296735.1 Chrysochloris asiatica
AAATAACCCAATTAAAAAGTGGGCACAGGACATGAACAGACACTTCACCAAGGAAGAGATCTGGGCAGCCAACAAACATACGAAGAAATGTTTATGACCAGCATTCTTTTTAGATGTATGTGTTTCCATAGTCTATCTTTCTTTTCTCACTGTCTATGTCTGTGTTTATTCTGCTCTTTCCTAACTCAGAAGTGATTAAATTTAGAACCTACCCTACAAGTATAAGATTTAATGAACATAACAAAGAAACCCCTATTTCCAAATATGCTCATATTTAGTGTATTGTTATTGTTATTGTTGTTGTTGTTAAGTGCCATTGAGTTGATTCCAGCTCATAGCGACCTTATATAGTGTATCCAAGAAACAGGTGGTGAGTTTGAATCACTGACCTTGCAGTTCAAACTGACCTTGCAGTCCAGTGTTTTATCCTACATCACCATCAGGAGTCCACTTAAGGGATAGGTACCAGGATGCCAATACATATTTTGTTAGGTGCCATCAAGTCAGTACTGACTCATAGTGACCCTATGCACAGCAGAACAAAACACTGCACG
>NW_006408560.1:17938717-17943603 GCF_000296735.1 Chrysochloris asiatica
TATTTTAGGGGAATACAATTTATAACATTCCACCCTGGATTCCCATAAATGTCCTTCCCATGTGCAAAACACATTCACTCTATTATATCCTCTCTAAAGTCTTAATCCATCTCCCAGCATTAACTTTAAGTCCAAAATGTCATCTGCTGAATCATCAAAATTTATGAACAAAATAAAAAGAAAAAGGAGCTCTGGTAGTGGTTCGAAACTATCAGCTGTTCCATATATTGTGGTGGTTTGTGTGTCACTGTGATGCTGGAAACTCTGCCACCTGTATTTTAAATACCAATAGGGTCATCCATGGTCAACAGGATTCAGCTCAACTTCCAGACTAAGAAAGAGAGGCAGATTCTGAAAGCTTTACAAATATCAGTGGAACATTGTCTGATATATTGCCAGAGATGAGCCCTTCAGTTTGGAAAATACTAAAATACAAGCTGGGAAGAACTGCTTCCTCAAAGTAGAGTTGACTTTAATGAAATGGATACAGCAAAACGTTCAGGACTTGTAATTGATGATGGGGCACAGCTCAAAATGTGAAGAAACAGCTGCAAACACCCATTAATAATCAGAACCTAGAATGTATGAAGTGTGTATATAGAAAAATTGGAAGCCATCAAAAATTAAGTGGAATTCATAAAGACAGATAACCCAGGTATTAGTGAGCTGAAATAGATTGCTGTTGGCCATTTTGAATCAGACATTCATTTGGTTAATTATGCCAGGAATGACAAATTGAAAAGTAAATGGAATTACATTCATCATCAATAGTGTTTCATTTTGTTGTGCATAGTACATAGTGTCACTATGAACCTGAACTGACTCAAAAACGTTCAACACCAAGCATTCTGCGTGGGATCCAGTTCATACATAACTGGATTTATTCTAGACAAAACGTGTTTAAATATGTGTCTGTGGTCACTGGATGGCTGCAGACAAGTTCTCTCAGAATTACCTTTGTCTTAGAGTCCTTGTATGGCACTGCTGGATAAACACTGGACACCTAACCTCAAAGTTTAAACCCACTGGCCACTCTTAATAAACCCTATACAGGGTTGTTATGAGATCGAACTGACTCAATGACACTCAACAACAAAAAGTCTCATTGTTGTTTGCTGTTAAGTGCTGTTGAGTTGGTTCTGACTCATAGCAACCCTGTATAGGGTTTCTGAGGATCAGTTGGTGAGCTTGAACTGCCAACCTTGCAGTTCAAATCAACTTTGCAGTCCAGCACATTAACCTGCAGCACCCTACCAGGACTCATTAGATCACATTTTTGTTATATTAAAAATAAATAAATAAATAAAGACCCAGTCTAACTAGTGGCTTCCCAAGAAATTGCCTGAGCCTCTTAAATTCAAGGCAGAGAGGTCAGCTCAGAAGGCTATGTGGTGTTTGTTTTGGAGGATTCGAAAGGTGTCTGTCATCTTGATAGATGTTCTTCAAGGATATAAAACAATTACGGAGGCTTTTTAGGAAGAAGTTTTAAGGAAATTGAAAATTGCATTAGTGCAGGAAAGTTGCACCAATGAAAATTCTTCGATCATAACAGTGCACCTACACATTCTTCAAGGGTAGTGAAGGCTATCTTATGAGAGTTTCACTGGGAAATCATACTCCATTCCTCTCACAGCCCAGATAGTGCTCCTTTAGATTTCTTTCTGTTCTCCAACTTTAAAGAACATTTAAAAGGAACACAATTTGAGTACTCTGATTATGTCAAAACTGTAATTTTGATGTGGTGTGTAGCTCAAAGAGCACAGAATTCTTCTGTGAAGGGCTCTTATTGTTGTTAAGTGGCATCAAGTCAGTTCTGATCTATGGCACCCTATATAGGGTTTTTGAGGAGTGGCTGCTGAGCTTGAACTTCTGACCTTGCAGTTTAAACAAATATGGAAATATGCCCTTCAGACATGCATAGACCTTTTGCTGCTGGGCAAGTCAGCTCTGACTCATAGTGACCTTGTATCAGGTCCCTGAGGCTGTAAATCTTTACTGGAGCAGAAAGCCTCATCTTTCTCCTGAGGCACTGCTGGTGGATTTGAACTACAGACCTGTGGTTAACAGCCCAAGGTTTTGCCTACCACACTACCAAGGCTCCTTAGTATAGACTTGTGGTGGTGGTGGTTATGTGCTGTGGTATCAGTTCTGACTCATAGAGACTCTGTATAGGGTTTCGAAATCTGTAAATGTTTATGAGAACAGAAAGCCTCATCTTTTTCCTGCAGAACCGCTGGTGGTTTTGCACTGCTGACCTTGAAGTTAACAGCCCAACTCGTAACCACTATGTGATCTAGAGGGATGATAGTTCAAGAAAAAATAGCTTCATATTTTGACATTATTGTTTAATGTCATACTTATCTTCATACTTCCTTAGTTGAAAGCAGAGAATACCAGATAGATGCTTACCTGTGTTTTATTGACTACGCAAAGGCTTTTGATTGTCTGGATCATGACAAGCTACACACAACATTATGGAGAATGAGTATTCTGGAACACTTAATTGTGCTCATGAGGAACCTGTACATAGACTAAGAAGTAATTGTTTGAACAGAACAAGGGAATACTGGATGGTTTAAAACTAAGAAAGGTGTGTGCCAGGCTTGTATTCTTTCACCATACTTTTTCAAAATATATGCTGAGCAAATAATCTGAGAAGATGGATTATGTGAGAAAAAAAAAGTGGCATCAGGATTGGAGGAAGATATACAGATGATATAACCTTGCTTGCTGAAAGCCAAGAGAATTTAAAATATTTACTGATGAAGATCAAAGTCACAGTCTTAGGTATGGGTTGCACCTCAATGTAAAGAAAACAAAAATCCTCACCATTGAACCAATAAAGAGCATCTATGTAAATGGAGAAAAGATGGAAGTTGTTAAAGACTTCATTTTGCTTGGATCAACCATTAACACTCATGGAAGCAGCAGTCAAGAAATCAAATGACATATTGCATTAGGCAAATCTGCTGCACAAGACCTTTTTAGTGTTCAGGAGCAAAGATGTCACTTTGAGGATTAAAGTGCTCCTGACCCAAGCCATGGTATTTTCAGTAATTTCATATGCCCGTGAAATTTGGACAGTGAATAAGGAAAACCATAGAAGAATTGATATACTGGAGTTATGGTGTTGGAAGAGAATATTAAAAGAACCATGGACTTCCAAAAGAACATACTGATCTGTGTTGGAAGAAGTACAGTCAGAATTTCCATGGAAGTCAGGATGGCCAGACTTCATCTCTCGTACTTTGAACATATTATCAGAAGAGACCAGTCACTGAAGCGATATGTCATGTTTGGTAAAGTGGAGGGTTGGAGAAAAAGAGAAAGACCCCCAATGAGATGGACTGACATAGTGGCAGCAGCAATGAGCTCAAATGTGGCAACGATTATGAGGTTGGTGCAGGACTAGGCAGTGTTTCGTTCTGTTATGCACAGGGTCATTATGAGTCTGTACTGACTGGATGGCTCCTAAAAACAACAAAAACAATGTACTTCCTTAAACTCCAAATCCAAGGTCTCCAAAAGCCTGAGACCATTGGTATGAATTCTCAGCATAAAATACCTGACAGAGTAATTACTCAATCTTTTTTTGTTTTTAAATGCTTCAGTTTTGAAAATTGAATGAATAATCCCTTAACTACTTTCTGTAAAATAAGTAATTATTAAATTTCACTTATTGATTAGTATATTTCCTTTGGAGTGTTTCTTAGATTAGTGATTGGATTAGATAGGATGAAAATTCTGTGCAGTGTACAAAAGATCACAGCACTTTAACAATTATGTTTATGGAATTGTTGTTGTTAAGTGCCATCGAGTCGATTATGACTCATAGTGATCCTGTATAGGGTTTCCGAGGAGCAGCTGGTGAGATTGAACCACTGACCTTGAGACTCAAGCTGGCCTTGCAGCCAAGCAAACTAACCCACAACACCACACCAAAAACCCATTTATAGGATTTGTTACTGTTGTTAGACGCATTGAGTCAGTACTGACTCATAGTGACCCTATGCACAAGAGAGTAAAACTGCCCGATCCCGGGCCAACCTCACAATTGTTTCCCATTGATACTGCCACTTTGCCATTCCATCTCGCTGGGGGTCTTCCTCTTTTACTCCACATTACCAAACATGAGATCCTTCTCAAGTGATTGGTCCCTCCTGATAATATGTCCAAAGTATGAGCCATCCATAGCCATCCTAGCCTCGAAGGAGGACTCTGGCTGCACTTCATCCAACACAGATCTGTTGGTTCTTTTGGCAGCCCATGGCACTTTCAATATCCTCCTCCAACACCATAACTCAAAGGCATCAGTTCTTCCATGATCTTCCTTATTCACTGTCCAGCTTTCGCACGCATTTGAGGCTATTGAAAATACCATGGCTTGGGTCAGGCACACCTTAGTCCTCAAGCTGACATATTTGCTCTTCAACACTTACAAAAGGGCTTGTGCAGCAGATTTGCCTGATGCAATATGTCATTTGCTTTCTTGACTACTGCTTCCATGAGTGTTAATAGTTGATGCAAGAAGAATTAAGTCCTTGACAACTTCAACCTTTTCTCCATTGATCAGAATGTTGTTTATTGGTCCAGTGGTGAGGATTTTTGTTTTCTTTACATTGAGATGTAACCCATAAACCAACACTGTGACCTTTGATCTTCTTCAGTAAATATTTTAAGTTCTCTTCACTTTCAGCAAGCAAAGTTGTATTATCTGCATATCGCAGGTTGTTAATGAGTCTTCCTCGAATCCTGATGCCACATTTTTATTCATATAATCCAGCTTCTCATATTATTTGCTTAGCATACAGATTGAATAAATATGGTGAAAGAATATAACTCTGTCATACAAACTTTCTCTATTTTAAACCATTCAATGATCCCAT
>NW_006408560.1:17947318-17953331 GCF_000296735.1 Chrysochloris asiatica
TAAATATTCAGAAGTAGTTCATCACTCCTTCCTAGTCTTTCTTCATCTGGAACCTGTCCACCATTGGTGACCTCATCTGAAACTTGTCCCCCATGGGTGACCCTGCTGGTATTTAAAATACCCATGGCATATCTTCCAGAATCATAGCAACTCACAAGCCACCACAGTATGACAAACTGACAGTTGAGTGGTAGATTTATGGGGTTGGATAGAATTAAATTTCTGCCTGGGATTCCTAATAACCATCTCTGTATATTTGAACAATTGAAATTGTTTTTGTTTTACTCATCTGAAAACAAAATGTGCTTATCACATTTTAATTGCAAAATCGTTATGAAAATAAATGAGAATATACCCCTTTCAAAATGAAATGCTAGTTCTTATAAATGCCAAAGAGCTACAAAATTGGAAATGATCTTATTAATCATCTAACCCTATTCTTACCAAACCTGAGCCATCATCAAAATTGTCTAGCAGATTTCAAAAATGTAAATGGCTGGTTTTCAGACTTGGAACTTATGATTGAGACTAGTTTAGGGAAATACTGATCTAATCCATCTCCATCAGTTTACTGAAGGCCAGTGAATTAAGTGACTCATCCAATTTAACAGTATAGTGTCAGAAAAGATGCAAAATTCAGTCATGGAAACCCCTAGCTTGATAGTCTTCCAGTGATACCGCTGAGTATTGGAACAGTCACAGAAGAAAGAGCCAGAGATGCTCATGTCTCTTCAAGGACTGGTAAGGTTTCATAAACTTTTGAGGAAATACATTTGTATAATCTCTTGAACACCAAATAAAGTAAACAGAATTATATGCTTATTGGGGACAGGGAATGAAGTAGAGTACCTGAGTTTAAGGCACAGATCTGTTACTAACTTACCTTAGGCAACTTCTTGGAGCTTCAGCTTTGACATTTAAATAATGGTGGTTGCTGACTTAGGGTATTTAAAATTTCGAGAGATAGTATATATGTGAAATGGTAGCCCAACAGCACTTAAAAACAACAACAAACAAAATACTAGAGGAATATGGTAGTTCACAGTTGTTATTTTTTTTCTATCATTCCCTTTAACCCTAGAAGTCGATTGCATGTGATTTACATAATTCATTCGTGGCTGCTGAACTGTTTATGGACTAAATAGAAGTGTGAAAAAAGTCTTTACTAGCTTTGTTGTTTTTGTTATATGTGCCTTGGAGTCGGTTCTGACTCATAGCGACCCTGTACAGGATTTCCGAGGCTGTAAATCTTTACAGGAGCAGAAAGCCTCATCTTTCTCCCATGGAACAGCTGGTAGTTTTGAACTGCTGACCCTGAGGTTAGCAGCCTGATTCGTAAGATGTTGAATAGTAGAGGGATTTGTTGCTGAAAAGAAAGTTGGGAAGTTATCATTAGAAGTTCTCAGAAGTATCATGTCCTTCACAGATTTCTCTTCTCCCTTACTCTTTGCACCTGTTAGTATATGGGTTTATAGAAGAAAAGGGAAGAAACCCAGCTGGTGGAGTGGGAGGAGAAAATCAACCTGTGGTATAAAGTAAAAGAATATACACACACTACATTTAGCTATCACAGAATGGTCACATCATTGATATAAAATAACTGTTTAGTAGCAACCAATGATCTAAACACAGCTGGTTTTCATTCTTGTTAATGATGATTTAAAAAGGATCTATACCAATAGAAAAAACAAGGGCACCATCATAAACAAGACATTGAATGGTATACATCTGAATTTCCAGGCGACCTTTCAGAGTCTTGTAGATCTAGATTTGTCTCCTAACCCCGCTATCCCTTTTCTGTGAGAAGAAAAGCCTCCCAATGGCATTTTTCATGTCCTTGTTTCAGATTGTAGATAAAGGGGTTGAGGAGAGAAGCCAGGATAACAAAAGTGACAGCAATTATTGTGTCCCAGAACACTGAGTAGGTGGCTGAAATCACAAATACATGACAGTCACACTGCAAGAAAAACAACAGGAACACAGCAAGAAGGATGGCAAAGGTAGAAAAAGCCTTGTGACAGCCTTCTGCTGAGGGCATTCCCATAATTACCACAATGATCTGAATGTAAGATAGAGCAATGAAAAGCAAGGAGGCCAGGATCTCCGCTGCGTGAATAGCATCCATAATGACCACAAGCGATGTATCTGTGCAGGCCAACCTTAGCACAGGGGTGAAGTCACAGAAAATCTGCTGGATCTGGTTGGAGCCACAGAAAGGCAAGGTGGTAATCCACACGATCTCAGGGAGCACAATGAAGAAGCCACAGAGGCAGGAGTCAGCCGTAAGCTGAATACACAATTTGGTAGTCATAATGTTCGCCTAACAGAGAAGATTGCAGAAATTAAAGAAATTTTAGAAAATACAGAATATCATTTAATACTGACAGTCCCTGAGGCATGAAAGAGATGTGTTCCTGTGTCTCTCAGAATTTGTTGTAGTTGTTAAGTGCCATCAAATTGATTCCCACTCATAGTGATCCCATATAAGGTTTCTGCAGAGCAGCTGGTGGGCTTGAACCACCAACCTAGTAGTTTAAACTAACCGTGGGGTCCATTACTTACTGAACAGAACCACACCAAAATAGGTGCAAGAGGCTTGGAGCCTTTTCAATGATTTAATATGTAGCAAAAGACGGTGATTTTTATGAAGATTTCTTGTAAGAAGAGGTTGGTTCAATCATTTCAAAGTGAGGCCCAATTTATACAACATGAAAGGCAAGTATGAGTTGTGCTTAAATCACATTTTCATAACTCAAGTAGTGCTTATAATCCATGATCGCGAAGAAAATAATTTCAACGTATTATTTAAAATGTCTAAGACATTTTCATACATGCTCATATCAGTCTATTGACCTATGGATGACTATTTTTAAAATCTATATGCAAATCTTTTTTCTCAAAATTATGTCATAGTTTCATATTATACTTTTTTCCTTTAGTGTCTAATTATTAAGCACTAATAATTTTTCTTTGAAAACATGACTTTCAATAAATAGTAGGATATTTTATTTCATAATTGTATCTACTTTTCTTAAACAATCCCCAAAGTTAGGATATTTGGATTGCTTTTAATATTTTATTTAAAGTCTTGAATTTATTAGTTTCATGAGTGCATCTTCATGAATTATCTCCAGCATGAATAGAAATTGCTAGATTTGAAATGAAAGATCCAAAGAGACTGAATATTTTCAATTATTTTCCAAAACAGTTGAAGTAATTTATATAGCCATAACCAGTATAAGTGGTTTCATGCCTTTACATTCTCATCTACAATGGATAATATCTTACATATAAAAAATTGTCAGTATTGTTTTAATTTTATTTTTATAATATTAAATTTAAATATTGCTGAGGTTTATTGACTACCTATAATTTTTATTATGTTTATATTCTTAATCCATTTTCACATTTAGAGTTTGTTTCTTAAAAGTTTATTTCAATTTTTTTTAAACTTAAGGATATTATATGTTTTTATAAAGATTATATGTTGCTATAAGGAGCTCTGGTAGCATAGTGGTTATGAATTGGGCTGCGAGCCACAAGCAGTTCGAAACTACCAGCTGTTCCTTGGGAGAAAGATGAGGTTTTCTGCTCCCATAAAGATTTACAGCCTCGGAAACCCTGTATAGGGTCCCTATGAATTGGAACCTACTCCATAGCACATAACTACCACCACCATAAAGATTCTAAACACTTTCTTAGCTTATTATAGTCCAGAAAAGAGGAAGTGTCAATTAGCACTTTCACAATCTATGAGATTGTTTTATACTTTAAATTATTTTTCCTATCTGGAATTCATTTTGATAAGTTGTACAAAAAAGGCATGTGTCTTTCTTCCTTACTTCCTTCTTTTCCTTATTTTGAGGTTTGTTTTTTGTTTCTTTTGTTTTTTTGTAAGATGGTTAAAACTTATCTTATGACCTAGCAGCAGTAGAGACTGATTCCTGAGAATATGATGTTCTAAGCTTGTGCATGTATAGGCACACACATCCTAAGGAAAGCAATGTTAAAGAACTCGGGATTTATGAATAACTAAAGATGGGACTGTAGTAGGAAATGTATAGTAGTCATTATCCATGTCAACACTGAAGGGATTCTATTAGTTTGTTAACTACTCAAAGCCATATCATCCCTAGGCCCACTTCCTTTGCAAAGTATGGTCTTTTTGAGAGCTGTCTTTACCTCACGGTTTCTCAAACAGTAGATGACGGGGTTGAGGAGGGGAACAATGACAGTGTAGAGCAGAGATACTACTTTGTTGGAATTGTAGGCATACATGAGCTTGGGGCGGGCATAGGTGAAAAGGGTAGTAGAATAGAAGAGAGTTACAACTGTCAGGTGAGAAGCACAAGTGGAGAATGCCTTTTGGCGGCCCTGAGTAGAAGGGATTCTAAGGATGGTGGTGAGGATGGTGGCATAGGATGCCACTACTACACAGAGGGGAACAGCAATGACCATGAGGGCCAAGAAGAAGTCCACCAACTCAGCCTGTGAAGAGTCTTCACATGAAACATTGAGGAGTGGAGAGATATCACAAAAATAGTGGTTAATATGGGGTGTGCCACAGTAGTTGAGTCGGGCTATGAAAACCATCTTAATCATGGCGGTCATGAGTCCACACAACCAGCATCCTCCAGCTAGTGTACCACAAAGCTGGTTGGTCATGATGACTGGGTATCGTAGAGGATTACAAATGGCCACATAGCGGTCAAAAGCCATGACAGCAAGAAGGATGTACTCAGTGCAGACAAAGGTCACAAAGAAATAAAGCTGAGTCATGCAGCCATTGAAAGAAATGCTCTTGTCATAACTAAGGAAGTCCACCAGCATCTTTGGGCTTATGACTGTGACATACCACATCTCCAGGAAAGAAAGGTGGCTCAGGAAGAAGTACATGGGCTTGTGCAGCTGTCCATCACTGCGGATGGCTAGAATAATGAGGAAGTTCTCTAGCAACGTCAGCAGGTAGGTTGCAAGGAAAACAGAAAAGAGGAGCAGCTGGAAAGCAGGCCGTGTGGGAAATCCCAGAAGAATGAAATGTGTTGTTGCAGTAAGATTATCCACATTCAAAATCTTGGTGATCATGATTGGCTGTGGACACAAAGAAAGTTAATTTCCTTTTATGTTTTAAGGAGCATTTAAAAATTATTGACAATGATGAAGCCCATCACTAGAAACTTATACCAATAAAAACTGTCCTTCCTTTGTATATTTATTTCCTCTTGAAGTATAATCAGAAGCAAAAATGGATCTTAGGTGCTTATATGGTTTATTTTTGAAAATTAGGACAAGAAGGATAAGTTGTCCAACATCATACAGAGGTAAAATTGGATTCTCCTGACTCCAGGTTGTGTACTTTCCCTGTGTATCCTGTTGGATATAGAAAGATGGCCTCAGTATTACTGATTTTCTATGGCCATAACATCCTTATCTAGTGGATATGCAAAGGAGATGGGCTATTTAACTGCTTATTCCTCACATATAATTTATATTATTCTACAGAGAGGATTGCCAGTTGGGCTGCTGACTTCAAGGACAGAAGATTGAATCTATCAGCCACTCCAAGGGAGAAAGATGAAGCTTTCTGCTCCCATAAAGATTTGCAGCCCCAGAAACCCTATACAGTGTTGTTGAGTTGGAACCACTCAGGGCACTTCACTACCACCACCAAAGGAGTTGCAAGACTCTAGTTGTAAAAAGGAAAGAATTCTCCTTCCATTAACCTATCTAAAGAGCACTGGTAGTGCTGTGGGTTAGGCATTGGGCTGATAACTGCAAGGTTTACAGACTTACAAATCTTAGATAGTGTCACCTTATCAGTCAGACTTGACTCATTGGAACTATAGGATAAGTACCCCACTGCAAGGTCAGTTTGAACCTCAAGGCCAGCTGTTCAAACTCGCCAGCTGCTTCTCAGAAACCCTATATGGGGTTGCCGTGTGTTGGAACTGCCTTGTTGGTACTTAAAAACAACAGCATCAAGGTTGGAAAGCTTGAATAAAGTAATAGTTGA
>NW_006408560.1:17954267-17960926 GCF_000296735.1 Chrysochloris asiatica
TAGAAAACTACTGCTTCCCATGTCTACATCTCAATTCCTACTTAGATCTCAGTTTTAGGATATGAAAGCAAGGCAGAACAGTCAACTCTCAGTTATCCACATGTAGAGAGAAAAACAAAATCCCAAATGGCAAATAATTCATAATTGTATACATAAAGCAAAGAATTATGGTCTATGAGAGAGTACAGACTCTTAACCTCCGCCCCCCCCCCACACACATGCATATACACACACCCTAAGAAACTCATCTCTGCTTGCTGACACCTAGAAATCTCTAGACAGTGGGACAATAGAGTTTACAAACAAATCTAAAAGTACACTAGTTAAAAATGACTAATCCAGAGGAGATGAGGTTATGAATTCATCCAATCTTGTCCCTCATATTGCTTTCCTTTAACCTCTAAATCTAGGAGTGCAAGCTCACTTGGAATCGATTTGGAAGCAGTCAGAGCCCCTCTCCATTCTATTTTCCTCTCCCTCCATTTCCATACTTTCAAATGAGCAGATGACATTACATGTTTGTTACTGAGGGGTAATATTACTTCTTTGATCTGTTCTCATTAGAAATGTTCTTGGGCTCAGTCCCTGGGTACATTTTTATAATCCAGAAAAATACAGATCTGGCATTATAACCTGAAGCTTTTCAATCCTAAAATCCTTATCAGTACCCAGTCATTCCATAACATTCTATAGGGTTTTAAGAATCCATCTCAAAAGCAATGCAATGTATTTTGGAAATAGATACTGGTTTTCTCAAGGTAGATGTTTCAGATTTGAAATTAGAAATAAAAGGAACACACTTAATTTAAAAACTAAGAATTAGTAAATGAAATGGAAGAGTATTTTTATAGGAACTATGAATTAATTTATTTCTCATCTACTTTCAAAAGATATAGTTCAGGTGCAGACTTGTTGTGTACCATCGAGTTGGTTCCAATTCATAGCTAATCTGTTTAATTTTCCAAAACTGTAAATCTTCATGGGAGCAGAAAGTCTCATCTCTTTCCTGCTGAGTTGTTGGTGGGCTCAAATCACTGATCTGTGGTCAGGAATCCAGTGCTTATCTTACAGTGCCACCAGCACTCTACTAGACAAGGTATTACTAAATAAATGAATCACTAGATAAATTAGCAAACAGTCTTGGTAACATAATGGGTTACATGATGGACTGCTAACCACAAGATTAGCAGTTTAAGTCTACCAGCCATTCTGCAGGATAAGATGAGGATTTCTGCTCCTACAAAGATTTATAGCCTCAAAAAACCTACACTGGGTTGCTATGAGTCAGAACCAACTCCATAGCATGTAGTAACTGCAGCAGTAGCAGTAACAGCATGTAAATTAGCACAAAAAGATAGGTACAGAGAAATAAAGATAAAAACAAGTATACATTTTCTACCAAGAACACCTGCTTGACTTTATCAATTAAAGATAGAACTTAGATTTGAGCTTGTAGTTTCAGTACCCCCATATGCATGTGACAGTTGGACAGTAAATAAGGAAGACTATAGAAGAATTGATGCATTTGAGTTGTGCTTCTGGAGAAGGATATTAAATGTACCATGGACTGGTAAAAGAACAAACAAATCTGTTTTGGAAGAAATACAGCCAGAATGCTCCTTAGAAACCAAGATGGCTAGATTTTGTCTTTCATACTTTAGACATATTATCAGGACAGAACAGTCCCTGGAGAAGGACATCATGCTTGGTAAAGTGTAGGGACAGAGAAAAAGATGGAGACCCTAACGAGATCGATTGGCACAATGAAGCAACTATGGACTCAAGCATAGCATCAATTGTGAGGATGGTGCAGGACCAGGTGGCCTTTCAATCTGCTATAGATAGGATAGCTATGAGTCAGAACAAGCTTGACAGCAATTAACAACAACAGTAGTCAAGTTGTTGTTGTTAAATGCCGAGTTGGTTGCAATTCATAGTGGTCTAGTTTAGGGTTTCCAAAGAGCAGTTGGTGAGTTTGAACAGCCAACCTTGTGGTTAAAACCAATTTTGCAGTCCTTCACTTATCCTACAGTGCCACACCAGAACTTTGTAGTCAAGTCTAAGAGGAAAATAATTAGAAGTACATTATGACTGCATTTGATCCTCAAAACTCTCCTTACAAAATGTAAGTAAATAGAATTGTTTTATTTTGATGATTAGTACAGTTAAAGTGCAAGGAGATAGAAAGCTTTGCCAAATGCCACAGATAATGCAGGCCCAATAAGGGACATAATTTCCAAATCTCTTGGGCTTTATTGTCTGAGTCACGTCTCCTTGCTTTCAAGACTGATTAGGTAGTTCATCTAGTGGACAGTGTATGAGTTACAGAGAGAGAGAGACTCAGATACTGACCAGCCTTCCTTCCAATGAGTGTTCTGCAACAAGTGGCTCCCTGAGGCAACTGTTGTGAAAGTTTTACAATATCTTCATGGTCAGAGATAATACCTCCATTTGTATATCACTTTATAATGTCTAAAAGCACATGTGTACACTATTTAATTTAGCCCTCAAAATCAGAGAGCTACCTAGAATAAATGCCATGGTACTCAATTGAACTGGTGGTGGTGGCTGTGTGCCATGGAGTTGGTTCTGACTCATAGCGACCCTGTACAGGGTTTCCGAGGCTGTAAATCTTTACAGGAGCAGAAAGCCTCATCTTTCTCCCATGGAACAGTTAGTAGTTTCGAACTGCTGACCTTGCGGTTCACAGCCTGCTTCGTAACCACTACGCTGAACTAGAGATATTAAATATTTAGCTAAAAAAAAAAAAAAATCACACAGATATTTAGTTAATGCAGAACTAAAGTTAAATACCCACATTTCTATTTTATTTCTCACTGGTTTTTTTTTGTGTATGAGTAGAAAGAGAATAATCTATGAGTTGGATAAACTTTCCTAATTGGTTTTTATTTTTTTCCTGACTATCAAAGTACACCTTTGAAAACAGTTTCTAAAGAACTATCTCTTAAGAATAAAACTTCAGAACACGAAGAATCAAACGTCCAAAATGAAAACCAAGATCAATTTGAAGATTCCCATATCCTGAATCTCAAACATATTGTCTAGCAGTGGCAGAATAGCCATTTATAAGTGAAAATCTTTTAGTCTTTGGCAAGCTTTAATCCCTAGTTATTTTATACATTCCACTCAGTTTAATTACTTCTACTGACCAATTAATGAAAGTTCAAAAAAGGACAAATCTTTGTAAATGTTAGTTTAACTTGAACAGATACACAAAACTTGATGTGCATCTTATAATCATGATTTTTTTTTAAAAAAAAGACTTTTTTTATTCGGTTTTATAATTGGTTGTCCATTGTATTAATCACACACACACACACACACACACACACACACTTTGTTAAAGCAGTAAAATGAAAATTTTTAGCTCTAGAAATATAGAGTCTTAGAACTGGAAGAAATCTGATGAATCATAAGGTTTTAACTTCTAGCAAAATTGTGAATTTACAATGTCTAGGTATAAGTATTAACCTAACATTTGCTTGATCCTTTCCAGAATAGAATTGTTGTTGTTGTTAAGTGCCGTTGAGTTGATTCTAACCATAGCGACTTTGTATAAGGTTTCTGAGGAGCAGCTGGTGAGCTTAAACTACCTACATTGCAGGTCAAATGACTTTGCAGTCTGACGCATTAGCCCACAGTGCCACACCAGGACTCCCCAGAACAGAATACTCATCTACAACATCAGCCCATATGTTTTAGAGTCCTTTGAGGGGGACCTGCAAGAGTGTTAAAAAATGAAATCTAACTCAACCACCTTTGTGTATTCTAGTCCTGTTTTCTGTAGCCATACAGAATATGTGTATTACTTTCTCAAAGGGCAGCCTTTCAGTGGTTGTAAATAGTTGCCAGATCTATACAATCTCTACTTCCCATTTCCAAACTATTTACTCTGTAACGTAACTTTCTTTAGGTTAAATCACTCAATTTTCTTTATCTGTTCCCTGTACTTGTATTATCAGGTTGAGAGTCCTCCTGAAATTTGTGGTCATTGTACTTGGATGATATCAGTTTAATTGTGGCTGCAATGCCTGAAGGCTAATGCTCATGGTATGCAAGGCTTAATTTCATTCTGTTAACAGTGAATAGGAACAGCTTCATCCCCTTGGGCTTTTGACCAGAGAGGAACAAGAGGCTCTGGTTCTGCTTTCCTGGAGAGAGTAGGGATGACCTTCCCCATAGGTAATGGGCAATGAGCCTAACGATCATGCTGAGGTGGGACAGGGATTGGTTCTATTGGTTGTTAAAAGTATGTGTAGAGTGGAAAAAACTGACATGGTTTAACACTGCCTTAGGAAAAGAGGCATTCTAAACATCAACATGTCAGTTCTGTCGAGATTGGTCTAGCCAAACTGAGAGTCTCAATATTAGGACACAGTGACAAATGTGATAGAATAAGCATTTGTGTGGAAGTCAGTTCCTTTATCAGATCCTACAAAAATATGATAAAAAGTTATAGGTATAGGTATTAGTCTTGATCGTCTATCTTCTGAGACATTCTAAAATGGAGAAAGATGTGTTTACTTACATGTCAGTTTTTAAACTACTTACAGTCAGTTGTAAAGGGTTATAATTTTGCTCAATTTCCATTTTTCCAAGGGCTTCTTAGGAGAAACTATGAGGCAGGGATACATGCATAGCAGTTCTGAAGTTTGTAACAGAGTAAAATAAGTACTGGTTTGGCAATGTGGGATAAAGCATTATACTACAAGGTTGTTTTGAACCACAAGGTCAGTGGTTCAAACTTACCAGCTGCTCCTTGGAAACCCTATTCAGGGTCACTATGAGTCAGAACTTAACAACAATACTTAACAACACTCAACAACACTTAACAACAACAACAGCGCAGCAGAGATGATCCCCTAACTGCACCTTTCAACTTCTACTGTGAGTTGGCTTTGAAGACCTCAAAGAAGTAATATCTATATTTGTTTTTCAAAACATGACCTACCTTTTGAAAAAAAAATAATCCTTTCCATTCAATTGGGTTTGGCAAAGTGCCTAACATCTGTGGCTTCATTTTGAACATGATTAGTTTATCTCAGAATGTCAGGATAAGAATAAAGTTTATTACATGATATATATTTTTATATAATCAATACAATGAAAAGGAATTACTGCCTTCCTCTTATGGTGCTATAAAGAGAAGTGAACATTTCTTAAGTTATCAAAACTTTTGCAATATGACCCTAATTGTCAGATACATATATTTCTTTACCCACCATTACTTATCTTACAATATTAATTCATGTACTCATGCATTATTTCATCGTTCTTTCTGCAATTATCTTTCTTTCTGTCTCTTAAATAAGAATAGACCCAGGTTCTACACTTCTGCAAACCAGAAAGTTGGGCTGATACATTGAACTAAGAAATCTTCTCCCAAACAGACCACTGAGCAATTTTCAGAAGCACTCTAACATTTCATCTAGAGTGGGTTCTTACAGTCACACCTCCAAGCGTCATGAGAATACATATTACATAATATATCTATTCTGTACCAGCTTTCATATGACTTTATACACATAGGTGTTAAAGAAGTCTGTTGAGTTGAAATAAGTCTATATATGCAGAATCTTTCCATCTATACCTTGTTGCTACATTAGTCATCATAAGTTCAAAGACATTTTTTTTTTTTAAAAAAAGATAATTTTGTAACTGACATGAAGGTGATTTTGAATTAGTCTCTGCTTCCATTTATGATGATAAACATCTAGAAGCTATATAAATTGCCCTTTTGAAAAAAATCTTTAACTCACCATTGCTCAGAAATGTAACTTATGACTCTTGGCCCACCCTTTCAGGGACAGCTAGCTTGCATTGGGGAAAGAGCAGAAATAATTTAGATTGAAAGAAGGAGGATAATGTCATTAAATTCAGAGAGTTTCTGAGAGAGACTGAGCTCTGTCTGTGCTAAGCTTGAAAAATCCACAGAACTGAGCTATTTGTGCTTCTGCTTGCCTCCAAGTACTGGAGGAACACAAACCAACTCCCACTCACTCAAAGGGAAATCCCAGGAGACACAGCCTTCAGAAAAGCATTTGGACTTTCCAGTACTCAAGGGAATCCTGGGGGACACTAAGAGAAAGAGCTGGCAAGCTAAGTGGAGTCTGTAGGCACAAGAGAGACTTGAAGTACACTGTCCCTGATCCCCCATTAGACTCTGGGGAAGGAGAAGGTGAGTGAAAAATGTGTGTGTGTATCTTCTTTTTCCATTCTGGAGAATATGCCACAAACAAAGGTCTTAATTAAAATATGTAGTACTATAGCACAAAATATTAAAAAATAAGTGTAGGGTTTGTCCAACCTTATTTGGTATATAATATATGTAAATACACAAGATACACACATATTCAAAGTACATTCAGATAATGTGCATATAGATATATAAGTTGTTACTAATCATGCATCAGTACATCAGTAGATGTAAAAAAAACATAAATACTGTATTTAGATGACACCTATGTTTTCAAAAGGGAGTAAGCACATGCTTATTTACTGTTATCATCTATAAGTAGCATATATTTGTTGTTGTTGTTGAGTGCCATCGAGTCGGGTCCGACCCATAGCGACCCTGTACAGGGTTTCCGAGGGTGTAAATCTTTACGGGAGTAGAAAGCCTCATCTTTCTCCCGCGG
>NW_006408560.1:17962136-17963885 GCF_000296735.1 Chrysochloris asiatica
TGTTTCCTTCGGACAATATGTCCAAAGTATGAGAGACGAAGCTTAGCCATCCTGGCCTCCAAGGAGCACTCTGGCTGCACTTCTTCAAAAACAGATCTATTGGTTCTTTTGGCAGTCCATGGCCTTTTCAGAAGTAGATTTACATATGTATCTTCTGAATTGCAGATTGGTGAACTCAAACCTCTAATCTTTTGTTTAGTTTCTGTGTGGTGACTTGAATAGTGTCTTCCACATAATAAACACTTTAAGAGTGTGCACTATTATCTATGAGTAATTGTATTGTTCTTTGCAATTAAAACATACTCAATAAAGGTACCTCATTTAATCAATGATTTCCTTTGCAATATATTTGTATTTGAACATAAGAATTTTTGACAATGTGAAAATTTCTCAAATGTATGATTAAATAATAGAGCAGTTTATGATTATGAATGGCATTACCTCATTTTTATAGTCTGCAGTTTGAACTAGAAATGGATTGAAGTGAAGTGTCCACTACATACTATTATCTAATACTTAAAAAAAGATTACTCTACATTTTATTTGTAAAATCTGGTTGAAGACAGGTGAGTTTCTTAAAAAGATCAACTAAAAGCTCTACGACAGCAAAACTGTCTATCAAATACAGTGGTGAAATTAGAGCATTTTCAGATAAACAGAAAGTAATTTGTAATAATCAAACCAACTTTACAAAAAATAATAAAGGGAGTTCCTCGAACGAGAACTAAACCACAGCAGACAAAAAAACCTTAGATTAACATATATGGCATCACCACCCAAAGCTGAATCCAGATAAGTTAGTGTCCATGGTAAAACAAGTTTGTTGTTGTTAAGTGCCGTCAAGTCGGTTCCGAGGCTATAAATCTTTATGGGAGCAGAAAGCCTCATATTTCTCCCTTGGAGCAGCTGGTGGTTTCGAACTGCTGACCTTTAAGGTTTGCAGCACGAATCGTAACCACTACGCTACCAGAGCTCCTTAAAACAAGTTTACAAGACTTTAAATAACCAGAGAAACTAATTTATAATGAAGACAACTACAAAGCTGCTCAAACCCAGCAGGTGCTCCTCAGAAACCCTATACAGAATTACTATGAGTCAGAATTCTTTCAACAGCGCTTAACAACAACAACAAAGCAAAAGGAGGGAAGAGTGCAGTTAAAGAACTTTCTAATGGCAAGGGAAGTCAAGTAGATTTCAAGATAAAACAGAATGTTTTAAACTGGGGAATAAATTAATAAATCACAGGGTAATCTCAAACAAAACTAATACATCTCACATAAAAAAAAAACAAAAGAAAACAAAAAAACACCCGAAAGTGGTAAATATTGAGTGAAAATTAAAACAACAGCAATGAAGAGTCCTGGTGTGGCACCGTGGGTTAATGTGTCAGACTGAAAGTCATTTGAATTGCAAGATTAGTGGTTCAAGCTCACTAGCTGCTCTTCAGAAACCCTATACAGGGTCGCTATGGGTTGGATTCGATTTGACAGCACTTAACAACACAACAACAACAACAGTGACAAAAAATGATGAGAAAATGCACAAACCAAATAAACTCAAAGTATGTGGAACAAAGAAACCAGCAGGTCCACACAAAAGCACACAGCAATATGATAGCAATCAATTCTTACCTATTGATTATTATACTGAATATCAATGGATTAAATGCACCAGTCAAAAAACAGAGAATCAATGTTGAAGAATAACAATGAATATATAAAGCACCTCATAACATGTATGTAATGGTAG
>NW_006408560.1:17964942-17966185 GCF_000296735.1 Chrysochloris asiatica
GCCCGGGGTATTCACTTGAGGTGGAGTGGTAGATTCTGGGAAAAGGAAAATGGTGGCAACTCCCTCAGACCGCCCTGGGTTTAATCAGTTTGATCCAGATGCTCTTCTTCCCCCTGAAGGTATATGGAAATGTGATGATAGTGAGCATTGTAGCATTTGGGTGTGGAATCTGGATAGAGGATAAGGAATGTGAAGATGAGACCTCGCCTTCTTGGAAAGGTGGTGACCCTTCTTTCACCTTCCCTGGAACTGTAGCAAGAAAGAATTATAGTTTAACAACTAAAGCTAAATGTTTGAAATCCTGTTCAAACGCATATATTTTTTACTTGCAAAGTAGAGAAAAACAGGTTAAATCCCTTCAGAGATTATAAACCAACCTTTATATGAGCTTTTAAGTCTTTAACCTTTACCCACTAGTGACTAAGTGTTAAAAATATGTTAGACGTCCTTTAGGCCTAAAGATTAATCTATAATAGCTTGCTTGAAACTTTTCCTGTAGAAATAAAAATGTTAGATTGCTAAGAAAATTGTGTTGTACCTAGAAAATATCTTAAAGGGTGTTCCTGTGAATCCTTGTATCCTGTCCTTGAATTTCTCCTTGAAAAAAAGTTAATAAAAGACTGGGGCAGAACTAGTTCTGTGTGCAATGTCTGCCACCGAACAGTCTGTCTGGCAGCTTGCATCAAACTTGTGTGTCTGTGTTCTTTGTGTCTGTTTTCTCTGTCTTCTTTGTGTCTGTTTTCTCTTTCTCTCTCTCTCTCTCTCTCTATCGTCGCCAGACACCCCACCTTCGTGTACTCACCCCCTTGTCGAGGCCGGACCCCGACAGCATACCATGGTACTTTTAATATTCATTGTCCAACTTTCACATGCATATGACACTATTAAAAATGCCATGGCTTGGATCAAATGCATCTTATTCCTCAAACTGCCTTCTTTCTCTAGAACATTTTAAAGAGATGTTGTGCAACAGATTTGCCTAGTGTAACACATCCTCTGATTTCTAAACTGCTGCTTCCATGAGTGTTGATAGTGGATTGAGGCAAAATGAAGTCTTAGACAGCTTTAGATTTATCTCTTTTTGTCATGATGCTATGTATTGTTGCAGTTGTGAGAACTTTTGTTTTCTTTATATTGAGGTGCAAACCATATTCAAGGATGTGTTCTTTGACCTTTACCAGTAAGTCCTCTTCACTTTCAACAAGCACAGTTATATCATCTGCATATTGCAGATTGTTAATGA
>NW_006408560.1:17967935-17969224 GCF_000296735.1 Chrysochloris asiatica
TTCGATGTTTTGATTATTAATGAATGTTATAACAGTTTTTACTCATTTTGAGTGAATCTAGTCAATCACAAAAGGACAAATATTGTATGAGACCACTATTATAAAAGCTCAAGAAAATATTTTAGGTTAACAGAAACATTTTTTTAATGGGTAACCATTGCTGGGAGAAAAGGAAGAGTAATTCATTCACTAGTGGGTTGTCAGAAGAATGATGAAAACTGGAGATGGCACAGGGAACACTATAAATGTTAAAAGGAATAAAGGTAAATATTGTTCCATATAGAACCCTGAAACAACAGTGTAGTACAGGTAGATATATGGACAGATACATAGGCTGAAAAGAATCACAGAGCATGTGGAAGAGTGGGAACATACCCACAAATAAATAAGGGTTGGACAGAGGATATTTGTACATGGATATTACCTATAGTGCAAACACAGCTATGAATATGTTGGAGTATACAGGGGACACAATTTAGAAAACTTCTTATATATTACCAAATACCTTGTGGCAACAAGTTGCTGGGCCTGGTGGCTCAAGACCATAGTCTCAGTGGACACCACAGTCAGCTGACATAACATAGTCCCAAAGACAATTTTCTGCATCCTACTTTGATGAATAACAACTGAGATCTTAAAATCTTATGAGTGGTCATCTAAGGTGCAACTACTCTCTATGCACAGAAGAGACAAGAGTGATGAAAACTGAAGATGTTTGGAATCAAGTAGTCCAGTAGACTAATGGAACAGGTGAATAACAGTCTCCATGACGCTGAAACCAGAAGAACTAGATGGTGCATTAGAAGGTCCTAGATAGAGTGGAAGAAAATATGGAACAAAGCTCAAAATTATTAAAAAGACCAGAATTACTGGACAGATATGGGTTGGAGAAATGACCTTTAGCCACCATTCAGGTCTGAAATGAAACTAAGTTTCATGACCCAATTTTCAGTCAAGTGATAGATAAGTACCTAGGGGCAATAGCAAGAAGACAAATACAAAAATCTAAAAGAAAAAAATAAATAAAATTTGCCAACAAGAATCATATACCCAGTAAAACTTTCCTCAGATATGATGGTGAAATTAGAACATTTCCAGACAAATAGAAATCAAATAATTTTTTAATAACCGGACTAATTTTATAAAAAATACTAAAGAGAGTCGTTTGGACTGAGAAACAATAACATCAGACAACAACATGAGACTGACATACAGGGCAAAAAGATCCAGAATTCAGTCCATATATATTTAAGTATTCAAAGTAAAACAAACCTACAAAACTGAAAATA
>NW_006408560.1:17970353-17971629 GCF_000296735.1 Chrysochloris asiatica
ACTTTAGTCCTCAAACTGACATCTTTGCTCTTGAACACTTTAAAGCGGTCTTGTGCAGCAGATTTGCCTAATACAATACATCATTTGATTTCTTGACTGCTGCTTCTATGAGTGCAGATGGTTGATCCAAGCAAAATGAGATCTTGGGCAACTTCAAACTTTTCTCCATTTATCATGATATTATTTACTGGTCCAGTAATTTCCATGTGCAAAATGCATTTTATTTTAAAAAAAACTATCATTGGAAAAGAAATATAGGGACAAGTAGCAAAAAATTGATGCCTACATCAATTAATAAGGAGGCCTGGTAGCATAGTGGGTTACCAGCTGAACTGCAAACCACAAGGACAGTGGTTCAGATCTACCAGACACTCCACAGGAGAAAGATGAAGCTGTCTGCCTCCATAAAGATTCACAGTCTTGAAAACCCTATCCAGGGTTGCTATGAGTCAGAACCCACTCAGTGGCACACAACCACCACCACCACATCAATTAATGAGTTGTAGGAATTGCTCATATAGCGATAAAAAAATAAAAAAGGATCATGTGCCCCTTTTAAAAACTGTGACATTGCAAGAGCCTCCCTCCCCCCAAATGGCATTTGTATCAGCTGGTATTCCCTAACACTTCCTATTTTTAACATGTAAGCAATTATATAGAAGAGGAATCTCAGACAAGGTAATTCAGCCCAAAATGTCTAAGAGGAGGGCAATGTTTTTTTTTTTTTTTTTAATGATTTATTGTGAATTATGTGATAATTTACATGAGAGAACATTAGTTTTACATTCATTCTATCATATCTCATTGCCATGGTTACAATCCCCTCCATGCAATCCTTCCCCGGTGCCCCCCAGGTCTTCAGCACACAGTGGCTCTCCCTCTTTGGATCTAAAGTCTCCAGCTGCTCCATAGCTCCACATCATCATCTCTGGCTCCATTTTAGGCATCACTGCTTCTCTGGGTAGGGTCCCACTCTCTGCTCTTCTCCCTTGTTGGTCTTCGGGACCTCCGCTCCCAGACCGAAAAGTCAATCACTCCCCTCCTTGCTATAAAACGTCTACCTTTACACTTCCAACCCTCACAGTCAGTCCTGATAACAATCATTCATCATTGTATTACAAGAGACCCGTCTGCATTTCATTGCATCAGCCCCGCCTAGTCAGATTGAACACTACTCACTGGAGATTCTACCTTCCTCCAGGCCCTCTGGGTCTAGGTTCAGAGGGCAATGTTTTCTGTTTAATCTTCTAACATAGAGTCATGATATGCTCTGATG
>NW_006408560.1:17971729-17980091 GCF_000296735.1 Chrysochloris asiatica
TTTTACATTCATTCTATCATATATCGTCTCATTGCCATGGTTACAATCCCCTCCATGCAATCCTTCCTCCGTGCCCCCCAGGTCTTCAGCACACAGTGGCTCTCCCTCTTTGGATCTAAAGTCTCCAGCTGCTCCATAGCTCCACGTCATCATCTCTGGCTCCATTTTAGGCATCACTGCTTCTCTGGGTAGGGTCCCACTCTCTGCTCTTCTCCCTTGTTGGTCCGCCGGACCTCCACTCCCAGACCGAAAAGTCAATCACTCCCCTCCTTGCTATAAAACGTCCACCTTTACACTTCCAACCTTCACAGTCAGTCCTGATAACAATCATTCATCATTGTATTACAAGAGACCCATCTGCATTTCATTGCATCAGCCCCGCCTAGTCAGATTGAATACTACTCACCTGAGATTCTACCTTCCTCCAGGCCCTCTGGGTCTAGGTTCAGAGGGCAATGTTTTCTGTTTAATCTTCTAACATAGAGTCATGATATGCTCTGATGTAATTAAACATAATTAATGTAGGACTTACTGACATGTTGGCATTGTTTTATATTACATCATTAGAAATGCTAAACTTTGTAGTTAATTTACTACTTTCTCCTGGTGTGGCGCTGTACAATCGTCACTGGACTTCAAACTACAAGGTTGACTGTTCAACCCCCCAGCTGTTCCCCAAAAACCCTATATAAGGTTGTTATGAGTCAGAATTGACTTGATGGCAATTAACAACAGCAACAATTCATAGTTACAAGGATACTTGAAGTTTTGTTTTCTTCATTTGTCTTTGAGCACCCTCTTCCTTCCTCCTATTGACCAATTCTCCAATCTCAATTTTAGTAAGAGTGAGCTTAAAATAATCTAATAGAAAAGGTTTTTTTTAGTTAGAAAGCAAATAATCACAACAATAATGCCAAAATTATGATGATAGCTTAAGCTTTTACTTTAAACTACAGCACCTGGTATGGTGCTGTAGAATAAATACTTGACTGCTAATTGCAAGGTTTGTGGTTCAAAACCACATTTTGGAAACTCTATACAAGGTTCCTATTAGACAGAATTGACTCGAAGACATTTACAAACAACACAAGTATTATATGCTAGACATCTTGGGTTCCACCTAACAATCAAATTCACACAGGATCATAAATCATAGTTGGTATTTAAATTTTACTCAGAAAAATAAAGGGTAGAAAATGTTAACAGGCCAGCAGAGATGCATCAGATGTTTCTCTTACGGGGAAGGTGTCCTGAAAGCAGTAAAGGAGCTAGTCTCTGGAATTCAAAGTCACAGGATGGGTGTGAGGACATGAGATTCACACAAAGGTGTACAGAATCCAAGTTGACATAGAATCTTCAAGCCCTATAAGGGCCAATATCTCTTGTAGCAATTTTGTGGGTATCCAAAAACATTCCAAATACAAAAGTAGCTTCCAAGTTCTGATTTCTCACTGTCTTGGTGTGGCTCTGTGGGTTAATACTCCAGACTGCAAAACCATTTGAACTATAAAGTCGGTGGTTCAAGCTCACCAGCTGCTCCTCAAAAACCCTATACAGGGTCACTATGGGTTAGGACTGATTTGACGGCACTTAACAACAACAATTTAAAGACAGTTGCTATCCTCCAAGACCATATAATTTAACCAAGCAGGGATTATCTGTACTATAAGCAATGTTACCTAGTAATATTGATCAGATTTTTATGGACCCATAATTAGAAAAATTAACTAAAGGTCGATTTCATTCTCAGAAAATATAAAAGGGAAACGTTTTTGGAAGGAGAAACTAAAACTAAAGAAATAAAATTTCTTGTTTTGATTCTTGTTAGCAACAACACTAGCTTCAAGTGAAATTTGTTGGTTTTAAGGTCTGAGTAAAAAACACCAAGTCTTCCATAATTTTATGAAAAGAGAAGTGAACATGATAGTCAGATATAAAACATTTCATGAAAATACAGCAATCTATACTTTGTTAAGTTCTTTCTTTGTTTGTCTTATATACTGGAAAACCTAAGATGATTATTGATCATGGAGATTTCCTTGATGGATAACTGTATTTTTTCAAAACCTGACTCTGAATATGCAAATGTGTATTCATTGATGATCTGTTTTTCGAAGTTTGTTTAATTGCATATTAAAGCAACCCTCACACACACATTCCACAAGGAAAAAGTATTCTATTGTACAGAAATTTGAATCAATGACTCTTTAGAGAGTGTAAATACCTATAAACAATCAAGCAAGTTTCCAAAATTCAGGACAATTTGAAAGAATATCTATAGTTTAGGTTTGAACCTGATACACCTTATCTCTGGTTCCCACATCTTCCCTATTATTAAAGTGTTTTTCTGTTGTTTAGGTAGTTTTCCTAGGGAATAATTAAAAGAAAGAAAACCTATTTAACAACCCATGAACAAACCATTTGAAATTGAAGATTATCATAGTGTTGAAAAATATTTTAAGACCAACTTGTATAAAAGCTTTATAACACATTTTACTTATTACTGTATCAATGCCTGTTCATATTTGATCAGCAAGCTCCATATCCCCCTGGGTCAAACAAAGGAAATGCAGAGTGGATATTCTGCCATATTTATTGTCACATATGTGACTAACTAACAGAAGTAACCTCTCTCCTGTGACTTGCAGTGGGTAGAAAGCTTGTAGAACTAAAATGTATTGCTTAGGAGATATCAGCTTTAGTTCTTGGGTGTATAATTGATACTTTTACAATTTGTCATGGAATTGACATTTGTAAATTTGGATTTGTGAACTTGCTCTGTTAAAGCATACATCATTACTCTCGACATTAGCAATCAATCACCAAGTTCCTTTTAGTTTCTTGTATCAATTAAATTTTCTTACACAATAATGGGCTTGGTCATCATTAGAGAAGCTCATTATTGTCACTAGACTGGCTGTGTAGCAGGAGTATGTGGGAGCTTTAAAAAATTATGCATGACATACTTTGGAAACCCTATATAGGGTCACTATGAGTCAAACTAATTCTATGGCACTTAACAACAGCAACAACAATATCAAAAGTTCCAAATTTTTCCCCCAGATAATTTGATTGTTTCGCAATTTTTACCCCTATATGATTCTTATGTAGCAACATAGATTCTTATGTAGTAAGCCCTAACATAGTTTGCGAACCCCTGTGTAAGACCAATGATTCATAAACTGTCATTTCTGCTATGAGGTCAATATTTTTTTAAAACTCCAGACTAATTGGTGTTTATGTTCCTTTTAAGTCCATTCTGTGATTCCTTGAGGTAGTCCTACTAAGACCCTGTTCTTCCCTCTCTTACAGATTCAGTCCAGGAGATCCCTAGAATAGTGACATCTGCCCAGCACTGTCTTCTTGAGGGCATCCTTCATCTCTTTGTTCCTCAGACAGTAGATGGATGGGTTTAAAAAGGGTACAATGACAGTATAGAGCACAGAGATGATCTTGTTGTGGTTGAAGGTGTACATGGCCCGGGGCCGTGCATAGGTAAAAAGAGTGGAGGAGTAGTAGATGACAACCACTGCCAGATGAGAGGCACAGGTGGAGAAGGCTTTCTGGCGCCCCTGGGCAGTAGGAATCCTCAAGATGGCTGCAATGATGGCAGCGTATGATGAAACTACAGCCAATAGAGGCAGTAGAATCATCACTAGGGCAAGAAGGAAGTCTACTATCTCTGCTTGCTCCTTGTCAGAGCAGGTGAGGTTGAGGAGTGGGGAAATATCACAGAAAAAGTGGTTGATAATGTTGGGTCCACAGTAGGAGAGTCGGGAAATGAAGAGAAGCTTCATCATGGAGCTGAAGAAGCCACTACCCCATGAAGCAGCAGCAAGACGAGTGGCCAGACTGGCAGGCATGAGACTGGGATAACGGAGGGGTTCACAGATGGCCAGGTAGCGGTCATAGGCCATGACTGCCAACAGGACACATTCTGTGCAGGCCAAGGCAATGAAGAAGTAGAGTTGGGTCATGCAACCTGCAAAAGAGACTCTACGATCCTGTGTAAGAAAGGCTCCCAGGAGCCGGGGAACAGTGACATTGATGTACCATAGCTCCAGGAATGAGAGATGGCCAAGGAAAAAGTACATAGGGCGGTGTAGGCTGGGAGTGAGCCAGACTGTGGATATGATGAGTGCATTTTCAAGCAATGTCAACAGATAAATTGCAAGGAACAGGCTAAACAGGAGCAGCTGGAGGGATGGTGATGTAGGGAAGCCCACCAAGACAAACTCCTGTATGTGGCCTCCACTTAAATTTCTCATCATCTACTATCTGGGAAAAAATAAAAAAGCAAAGGAAGGATTAGTAGTTAAAAGACAAGTGGGTTAAACATCTACCTTCCATCACTAAGTTCAGCCTTCTCAAGATTCTCAATGGTATATTATCAGTTATTTATTATTACCTTTGTTTTCACTTTGCTGATTCATATCCTATCCAAAATTTGAAAATTGTACTCAATAATTACAAAACTTTAACTACAATGTGCATTTGGTACATTCTTGCTGAGTGATTGCAGAACCAACAAGTATTTGATACTTTTTTTTCACTTTGACCCATAATATGTTCTTCCCTTGCTTCACTACAGAGCACATTTGTAAGTCTCATGCCATCTTTATTCAATATTTGTTGAATAAAGTAATAAAATTATGAGAATAGCGAGAAACAGTAAATTTAAGTCCAAGGGATTATTACTCGAGGGAAATACTCTAAAAGTAAACAGTTGCTTAAAGGAATTGTTTGAAACATAGCACAAACAGTAGGGAGGTTGATTTGGAAAGTGTTCACTCACAAGTAGGGAAACAATTCAGTATGTAAGAGACAAAAAAGCTCTTATGTCCCAGAGAGGAATCATTCTTTTATTTTACTTCAAGTATATTTGAGTACATTCTCTGTGATAGAGTTAGCTTCACTCATTCCCAGCATTAGTGTAGTAGGCTGAAAAATAGCCTCCTAAAAGATATTCATGTCCTAATATCTGTGCCTCTAATTTTGGAACATTTTTCTTATTGCTAAATGCTGTGGAATCAGCTTCAACTTATAGCTACCCCATATAGAGTTTCCAAGAAAACCTTGTGGGTTTGAACCTCGGGCCTTGTGGTTAGCAGTCAAGTACTTATCCTACAGTGCCACATACCTATAAATACTACTTTATATAGTAAAGACTTTGAAGATGTGATTATTAAGTTAAGACTCTGGAGATGGAGAGATTAGCCTGAGTTATCCAGGTGGTCTCTAACTACAATCAAATGTGTCCTTAGAAGTCAAAGGGAGGCAAGGGAAGACTTAACATAGACACATCTAGAGGAGAAGTAGCTGCAAATCATGAAGATGAAGTAGAGAGTGATTTGACAAGAGTCCTGGTTTGGCACTATAGGATAAGTACTGGATCCAAGATCTGTTTGAATTGCAAAGTTGATTTGCAAAGTTTGTAAAGTTTGAATTGCAAAGTTCAAGCCCACCAGGTACTCCTCAGAAACCTTATACAGAGTTGCTATGAGTTAAAACTGACTTAATGGCACTTAGCAACAATAAAAACATCATTGTCCTTTAAGACTAAAGTGCTAAGGCCACAATCCAAGGCTTGTCAATATTGCCAGAAGTTGGAGAGGCAAGGAACAGATTTTTGCTTAGAGCATTCAGAGGGAGTAAGACCCTGCTGACACCCTGATTTCAGTCCATTGATACTGATTTTAGATGTCTGACCTCTAGAACTACAATAAATGTCTATTGTTTTAAGTAATAAAATCTTTGGTAATTTGTTACAGCAACCCTGGGAAACTAATACCACCGGTGAATCACTTGATTCCCAACCATCCTGCTGTACCTTTTGATAGTGTCAATGGACTAACGTCTTCAGAAGGTGTTTGGTAAGCTACAGAACTGACTTGAGATTGAGTCAGATGTTAGATCTCATAAAAATTTGCATATCTGGTATGACTTAAAGCACTTGTATTTAATATTCTTTATATAATGATAAAAATCATTATATACACTTGCATATTTTAAGTTGACACCTGTTTCTATCACACAAGTATATCAAAAGTATTGCTATACAGTCAAGTTAGAGCAGGTAGTGATCTGGCAACGTCTTGCGTGTGGGGTCCCCACCCAGTCTCCTCCCTCCCTGCCTTCTTCGGATGGTGGCTGTTTATGCTGGATGTGTGGCCAGAGACAGGTAAGGATCACGTGGAACCTCAGCAACCTAAGACAGAGCCATTGCCATGCTGCAATGAGTTTCGATGACGGGTAAGACGGAGGAATTCGCACTGACCGCCTAAGACAGGCAGCGTCCCTTAAATAAACAATAAATAAGGGGGAATCTGTGGCAGACAGTGCAGACCCGGTCAGGAGCTCAAGACCCTGTGGGCCCAAGAGTTGCAGACCATCCAAACCATAGGCTCTGAGGATCAGACTTTGGTCACCTAGCAGACATAGCAAACTGGCCTTCATCTGATTATTCAGTATGCTTGCTAGTAATCTCATGCATGAGCCCTGGATATCCACAGATACATGTAAAAACCTTCCCTAGAAGCCGAGACGGTAAAGTCCAAAAAGGCAAAGTTTTTCCACCCCCCTCCCCACCAAAAAAAACTACAGAGGATAGAGAGAAACATTGTTAACTGTGGTATATGGAGGGGATTATAATCAATGTAATGAAACAAATTATATGAATGGTTGAATGTGATACTGATGTTGCACCCTGTAAACTTTCACTCAATCCACAATAAAAACCTTAAATTAAAAAAAATATATATTGCTATAAAGTCAGAAACCTTTATTAAGTAAAATTATCAAAATATGAAGCTGTTGTTTCTCAACATACCCTCCATCTAGATCTATACACTCAGGAAAGCCGTGTTTCCATATCTCAAACCCTGACGAATTCTACACTCTTTGATTTGCACCACATCAAAACAGATTTAGCTTCCTTAAGGGACTCAAATCATGTTCCTCTTTAATGTTCTTTGAGTTTGGGGAGGTAAAAGAATTCTAGATGATGTCTGTAAGCAGGACTAAATAATGTTTCCCAGTGAAATTTTTTCAGAGGAGACTTTGTTGACCTAAATTGAACTGTTTAAGGAGGGAGGATAGGTTAGAAGCAAGATGTGACTCTGTAGGATAAGTACTGGACTTCTAACTACAAAGTTAGTTCAAACCCACCAGTTGCTCCTCAGAAACCTTATACCGGGTCACTATGAGTCAGAACCAACTCGACAACACTTGACAACAACAACATCTGACAGAGATTAGGGACAGGAATGGACCTGCCTAACAAACTCCTTGGCAATAAAAGGTCAGTCTGAGCACCAAAGGATGTGGAAAGTTATAATGATACAAAATAATTTTGAGAAGGATGTAGGAATTGGGATTATGAAAACCTTTGAACACATAGGGTCTTACTTAATGGTTTCTGTTTGAATCAGCAGATAATTTAAACCATGGTGGGCAAGATTGGTTTCATCTGGTTTGTGAAACAACAGTGAGTTACCTATGTTATCTCCCACTCTTAAATCCATTTCTAACAATTTCTGCTTGTCCATCCCTCAGGATTGATCTTGGACCAAGTTGCAGTTTTAACCAAATTTCACAGATTGCTAGAAGTGGGAAGCATCTTAAATTTTAGTTCTCAATTTTATCCTCACAAATTAAATAATCTCAACTCACTCAGTAAACAAAGTGAGGGAACAGCAACTGAGCATCATCTGGAATAATTATTTCATCTGTGCCCACATGGCATAGAAGGAAGATGTAAAATTTTACCTTATGCAGGGTGGTGGTGGTGGTGGTGGTGATGTGCTGTGGATTCGGAACCAACTCATAGCGATCCTGTACAGGGTTTCCGAAGCTGTAAATCTTTATGGGAGCAGAAAGCCTCATCTTTCTCCCGTGGAACAGCTGGTAGTTTCAAACTGCAGACCTTACAGTTCCCAACCCAATTCGTAACCACTACGCTACAGGGTCCTGAGTACTTTTTATAGTAACCTCATAGCAGCTGTTGAAGTAGTTGAGCGCTTGGTTGTTAAACATCAGTTCCATAGGAGACAGGTGTGGCAATCTGCTTCTGTGAAGATGTACGTACAGCTTTGGAACCCCTATGGAGCAATTCTACTCTACACTATAGGGTCACTAGAGGGTTACTATGAAGTAGAATAAACTTGAAGACAATGTATTTGGTTTGGTTTATCATCTCTACATTATAGATCAAGAAGATAAGACAAAAAGAGTTTTTGTTTTGTTTTGTTTTGTTTTTTTTCAAAATCTTACACTTAATGTGGAACCGGCTGGGATAAATTAATTCAGGTGCTTGGGCCATTGTTGTTGTTCTTAAATACCATCAAATCAGTTCCGACCCATA